>NW_017729024.1:77288701-77306136 GCF_001723915.1 Gavialis gangeticus
CAGGTGTCTGCCTGGCTTCTGCTCCCCCCCTCCCCTCTAAGCAGGGATTCCATCACCCCCTCTACCTTACACAGACACACAGCACTAGTTAGCAAACCACATGCTGCCTACAGTCCGTGCTGTGGCAGATGGGACAAAGGCAGAATCAACAGGTAGAATCAACGTCCCTCTGTTCTTTTCTTAATGGGGTGATAAACACTGAGTTAGGGAGATAAACAGCGTGTTATCAATTCACTGCTGGGCTAGTGGGGGGTGGAATTCCTCCATAATCAAAGTGTCCCACCAGGACCTAGCCACACCCTGCTCAGCTCAGCAGTGTAGAGGAGAGGGAGGGCTGCTCTAGCATCCCCCAGCTTCTATCCCGAGCCACTGCAGGCATGTGCCTGCAGGTCTGGGATGTCTGTGCAGTTACCAACTGATTTAGCCTAGCCAGGTTAAATTAACCTGCAAAGATTGAATCAACTCAGGCTCAGGCTTTTTGAATGTCTGTTCCTAGCCATTGAGAGAAAAGGATGGTGAAAATGTCGCATCAAATAAGTATGACCTTCCTAAATTAAAAGTCTTTCAACTGAAGCAGTGTATAAAATAATTTCTGAATCAAGTAAGACTTAAAACTCTTAATATCTTCACAACTTCTGAGAGTAAAGCTTCTGTGTATCTTAGGGATAAATAGGTGTGTAAGTGCTCTCCCATTTTACCCCACTCAAGGTCCAAGAAATAATATTAATGCATCTACTTTTGTAACTCACTTAGCCTTAATAGTAAGTCACAAAAAGCAGTAAACAGGAAAAGGAGCCACCCACCATTTGTGTGGATAGTTTTTCAGTTACCAAGCAAAATGAAATAAGATCATGCTTGGGCACCTAATAGAAAGAACAGGATTGGGCCCTCAGTCTTTTAGGTTTATATATCACTTTATCTAAGAAACAGTTTTCCCATCTGACAAAAACCAGAAAATTCTGTTGTCAAAACAAGCTGTAATGATCAATAACTGCTATGCTTAGGACAAAGATTCCTCACAGTAGCTTTTTAAGAATTTAAATTAAATTAGAGGACGTCCTTCTATTATCTTTATGCGATCATAATCCTGCAACGAAGCAAAGCAGAAAAATGCTGAAAACAGTTAAAGATTTTCTGGCAGGAAAAGATATCTGAATCCACTCCTCCTGGCAAAACTCCAGATAACACAAGCTAACAAGACTTTTCTGTTTTAAAATGTCTTCTACATGGCACGTTCTGAAGGTTTTTTGATGGGAATAACATAAACTAAACAGGTTCTGAAATAGGATGAAGATAAAGTAACAGAAGTGCTTTACATCTTCATCTATTTTCTGCAACTGGACTGCTAAACAGTTTTAATTTGCTTTTCCATCTTGTACAAGAACAACTTGTTTTCCCCACTCCTCATGCACAGTCTGTGGTGGATATTCATGGATAATCTGGTTTCCAAGCTCTTTGTTTGTGCTCTGCTACTTACACTGTTGGACAATCCATTTATGGTTTTGCAATGTGGATAATTAATTAGATTAAGATGCATTTCTGTGAGTATTAACCAAATTATATTTTGCTCTGTGCTGGCTTTAGTTAGAAATAATAAGCATAGGATGTGTGTGGCTTACCTACTGGTTTTATAAGAAAATAAAACAACAAAATTGAAATGACAGTGTTTTGCCATGGCCATAATGGCAATGAAATAGTATACATTGTATTTACAGATATAGCTATGAGTAAGGTACAGTCACTGAATGCTATCTGACTTAAGATATTACTTGTTTGCTCAGCTACCCTTACTAAGTCAGTTGATATTATGCCTTAGTTTCTCCATCTGTAAAATATAAATGAGATCCATTCTTTTAGATATATGGATGAAAAACACATTCCAAGGCCTACTATTAGCATCTTCTATCCATATGTAACAGAGGCATAATATTATTTATCTATCCCAGAAAGGTGTTGCGAGGCACAGCAAGTCTTTCTGAAATGCTCTGAGATTCTCAGATGAAGAGTGCTTTAAATATAAAATATGACTACGTATCTCACATGTGTACATGATATACTCAGTGATTAGTAAATGCTGTTGCACCTTAATAGCTAGGTCGCAATGTTCGCTGGCAGTGGTGAGCTGTTCAATGTGTCTGTCCACTTCTGCTACAGACAAACTACAACTGCTCTTCTTCCGCCCACAGACTACATTCTCCAGTCCTGTCAGCACTCTCTGCAGTTCTGAGTTCAAGTCACTGCAGTTATCTGTGAAAGAGAAAAACCATGTTAGACAGGCACCAGCTCTTACCAACCAGAAGACTACAATCTAATATTGATCAATAGCATTTTACAGGAGAGTAACCAGTCTCACTATATCCCGAGGCCTGAATTCTCAAATAGCAAATTGCTCAAAACCTAACATATAAACCTGCTACCCACTTATTTGGAAAGATCACTTATTTCAGAATGATTTCTTTGCATGCAGGCATCATTTCAAACACACCACATGTTACCACATTTCTGTGCAACTGGACTGCCTAGTTTTTGCTGTTCTCTTTCCTGTCACTGTAGATTATCTTAATCATTCTTTGTGCTTGATCAGAGATTTTCCTCCTCAGAATCAAACTGCTCTTCTGTCCAGTTTACTCAGTGATGCTATAATCTACTAGCTCTTAAAAAGGAAAGCCTTTTGGGGATTGCGCTTGAACATTGCCAAATTTAAAAAAAACCTTCAGAAACCATGCCAAGTGATTGCTTTATGAAGCTAATACTTCAATTCTACTGCTGTTTATTTTCTGTGCATTATTGAAAGGGATACTGGGAACATTCATGGAACCCAATAAAAGTACTCATTCTTACAATGCTCCACACTGTAATCACATTAACAACCTGCTTTAGTATAGGAACATACCCACAAGCATCAGATGATCACTCCCTTTCTCCAGTGTTTTGGCAGCACTGTCATTGTGGTGTCATCCATTTAACTCCTTAGTTTTGTGATACCCAAACAATCCTTATGCCTTGTGAGCTAATCTTACAATCTTTTCATATCCTCCCCCAAATTAAAGTCAGTGAGAAATAACAGTAGTCCCTGATGTGCACATATGGCCAGACTCACTCTTCGGTTATGAAAGCATCTTGAATATATCCACTTCTAGGCCATTAATTCTGTAAGCTTCAAACTATAACAAATTACTGCACTGTAGAGCACATGGTGGTCTTGAATTTTGTGATGATGTACTATTTTCACAGAACTGTTAATATTAAAAAGACTGTCACGTATCCAATTTATGTGCATGGGTTATTCCTTTACTACTGCTCCAAATAGGACTTATTTACAGTCAAGCTTTCCAAATAGATATAACCTTTACGGCTTGAGTTTTCAAGGGCTGGACAAAAGAATTCCAGTCCTTCTGAAATTCCCTGGAAGGTGGAGGCCTACCTTACTTAGGCTACTCTGAAATACCTCAGCCCAAGACGGCGACTAACAATAAATGAAGCATAGGGGTACTACAGACTATGAAATAAATCATTTTAAATTCAAAATCCAAATTAGTCTCCTTTTTTAATTAATATCCAGCCAATTTGTCAAAATTGGCTACCTTTGCTACAATTCACTTGTGCATACAGGAAAACAGATAGCTGTGTGCAAAACTGGTACTGCAGTTTAGACAGCCATTTTAAAAAATATGGACTAATTAACGCTTAAAACAAAATAAAAAGCAGCCTGAACACTAAAATAATTCTATCCACCAATGCACCAATAATACTTTCTTTTTACTCAGGACAAGGACCTAACGTTGCTGCTCAAACATTTTTGCTACCTCAAAACTGAAACAGAGATTTGGGTCTTTTGCGTTTAAACAGCAGTAGCAATAATAGTAGGTTGTTATTCTTATGCAGTCTTTCCAGCTTTACACAAAAAAAATTAAGTGTTCTTTTCATCCAGGAATAGGCCTGCAACAGAGCATAGCCTTGGAGCTAATGAAAAATTAATGTTAGCAAAAGCAACTTCCTGTTAAAAACAAACTTATCAATGGCATTGTAACTATGGATAGGCAAAAGAATCCTGCATTCTGCATACGTGTTAAACCCCCAAGGAAGCCATATGCCCAAAAACTTCCTACTCCCTCAAAACCCTGCTATAAGTAATTATTCTGTAAAACACATTCCTCTTTATAAATAAAAGTCACTTCTGAGTCAAGGACGTACCACGAAAAATATTTAAGTGTGAAATCTATTTGCTTAGCTTGCACTTCTGCAATTCCATAGCTTCCTGTATCCACATTCTGTCCCAGTCGACAAAATAATCCCTTCACAAACAAAATGTCATATGCTAAGTTTTCCACCTAAGGGAATGTTCTTCCCTGAAAATAAGAGTTCATAATAATGTTGGAGAGACCTGCATCTCCAAGAGAAGCTAATTTAAAGCCAAACAACAGGGTTTACAAGCTACAGAAGAGCAGATTAACAATTTTAGTTCTTGATATTTTATTGCCTATAGCAGTACAGAAGCATATCTAAATGTATCAGTTTATCATGACATGTAAGTGTAGTTGGTGTGTCACTGAGCTTGCTCTACTAATGCAGCATACAGCACCATGTTGTTATCAAGTCAAGCTTAAATAACATTATATGGATAAACCAAAATAAGGCTCACTTTTAAAGCAATACTAAAAACATACAAACAAACAGACAGAAGACTGTGGGTGTGTAGGAAGAATATGGGAATTAGATTAATTCCTTATAAACAAATATCATTTTTAATGTGCCTGTGTTACAATGCTTATGTGTATTTCCATATTCCCCTGCTGTGCTGGGAAATTAAACGCCAGCGTTGCATTAATATATGTACCAGAAAAAGTAATACTGCTTATTGAAATACTGTTGTCCACGATGAGTGAACCAATTAAAGAAAAAATCCCCACCCAAAACACAGAAATGTAAATTGAATTACAAAAAGTCTTTCAAATTTATTATTAGTAAAATAAGTAAAGACAGTAAGCCAAATTTTTTGGGTTCAGTGTCTAAAAATTAAGCTTTTAAATCAGTGGCCCTCAGCCTTTTTTAGATTCAAGGCATCCTTTGATAGACTCAAGGCACTCCTCAGAAAATGTTAGTGCTTACTTTTCATTTGATTTTCAACTACAGAAAGATAATAGAGCAATTTCTTCTGTTGCAAAGAACTGAGACCACAACAGGACAAAATGCTTTTAACACTATGGACTCCTATTTAAAATCTCTGATTTTGCCCTGTGAATCTTGTTTGCACACCTAACAAGGCTAATATTGTGTGGCACCCCGTGGCACCCCTGAAAGGATCTCAAGGCAACCTGATTGGGAACCACTGCTCTAAACTCATAATTAGGCACTTACGTGTGGATTTGGGAGCCTAAATCAGACATCTGAATTTGAAAAAAACTGCCTATGGTTGCTTAAAATATAGAACTATTCTAGTTTATATATATATATATTTTTTTACCTTACCAGAGTGTTTTAAAATCTTTTAAAAAGTGACTTGAAAACCCTGGATAAGAGACTTAATAAGAGTAATGCTTGTAAATACCCGTACTATTGTGAGAGTATCCTATTAAATTCTTTGTTCAAGAGGCTGAAATGCAGGACTTCCTTTAAGCAACATGTTTATTTGTGATCAACTGTCATACTTCTGAACAAAGGGTAATTCATTTCATGTTAGGATGTAAAATGACATGCAGAAACCTTCTCATTTCATATGATTGTTTCAGAAGCCTAGTGCTTTCTGTGTTATTAAACTGCAACTCAGGTCAGTGATTACTGTGTCCAAAGGTCAGTTTACTCTCAGTATGATTCTGCTTTGTAGCATTTGTCTTGGGGAAAAAAAAAAATCAAAAGGCCTCACTAATGAAATGCACAGGCCTGGTTCAGTGGTGACAGCTTACCACATATAGGGAAGCATCTACTGCATGTTTTGACACAATAAACACAGCCTCACAAAGAGTTTATGGCTTGATAGTTGAGAATTTAAAATTTAGCAACAGGAATGAAAAAGATGCCTGTTTTAATGATTTCCTATAATGGTCCTTATGTATGGTAGCAGGACCTATCCACAGAATCTCTTTCACCCCCTGATGCAATTTACTTAATGAGCAAATGGTAGAGAGCTGTTTATTTTTCACATAATAAAATATACAGTTGAGCTTTAAAAATTAGGGAAAGACAAGAGGAACAATCCATTACAGAGATAGGGCAAGAAGCCAAATCATAATAAAAGATTATACCAATGACACGGTTCTGTTAACCTAAAGTTTTGATCAGCAGCAACAAGAGCAGGTCAGTTAATACTAACATATAAAGGCATAAAAAGGTTTAACTTTTGCTCATGTTGCAAATGTGCATGGACATGTCTGTGTTAAGGAACAGGCTAAATTTACTAACAGGAAACACATTATAAAAGAAACAGTGTTTTAATACTCAGCGACTGATTCAGTGTTGATTTACACATCACGTAATCCTTCTGAATCAACAAGATTGCAGAACGTGTAAATCAGCCCTGACCTAATTCCTTGGTGTTGAATGAAACTAGCTGAACTCATACACATCCTCAGCACCTGGGGGAAAGAACAGGACCCAAGCATCTTGTTTTATTTTTTCAATCCTGTGACATCCAAACACTTATCCAAACATGTGTACACAAAGTAGCATATCAGTTATTGAAAATAAAACCCACAACTCTGAAACCATAATGCCCCCCTCCTCCAGCACATGAATGCACACACAGAGCTCTGCTTTCAAGCCACATTTTTGGTCTTAATATCCACTCAGTAACTGCAGACTTTGGTTGGCCCTCCTGTACATCAACTATTTGGGACAAATTTATGCCTGGTGTAACTCCACTGAAAATGAATCCTATTCTGTCTCGTATCATTTAAGAAGGAGGGGTCACAGACCTTCTCAATTCAACATTCCTTTTCAAGGACTGGACAAACTACCACCCAATGACTCAATAAACTGCATACTTTCCTAGGGATTGAACATTTGCAGGAATGAAATTACAGAACCATCCACCCATTGTATAGTAGGAGCTGTGTCAGAGTTTTTGTGTTTTAAACAGGAATGTTGTTTCTTTCTTGGGATGGCACGTAAGATTCACCCATCATCCTGAGAAAGCTTTATTCAGAAAGTACAGACCATAGCCAGAGATCAGGGCAACACCAAGTGATGCCTGGATAACTACAGCATAAAGAAAGCATGAAATAAAAAAAAGTTTTGTTAATCAAGTATACCATAGGACAAACTGCCTTCCAGAGGGGCATATGTAGAGTGGGAGTAGAAGTTTTCTTGAATTTGGGAGGAAGGAGTTTTGTTATACTTTCTTATTTTAATATTTAATTCTATTTTTATAAGCTATTTGTCTTTTATTGTAAGCTGCTGTGAGCCTTTATTTGGGAAGGGCACCATATAAATAAATAAATATAACCACCATTAAAAAAATGATTGTGCTGTCGCCAACTTGAATGAGAATAGCACATATTTGGTGTTTTGCATAAATCAATAAAGTATGTAGGAAACAACTCTAATCACACTGTACTTTGCCCAAAGAGGCATGGATTTTAGACACTTATAAGAGAAAGGGAAGTAGGTATTTTACAGTGAAGGATGTACCCCTTGTTCCGGCTTAAGTAAATAGGACCATTATTTGATCCAGTGGGGTATTACTGATTTAGATATTCTCTCTCTAATGGGATATCAGTGACATCTCCAAAGCCTAGAAAAATATATGCACACTAATACTGAGCATACCTTGCTAAAAATATGATATCCGCACCTTCTACTAGCTTTGTATGAAAGCACTGAAATTCCTAACCTGAGCTTAGCTCAAAAAACAGACTCCCTGCCACAAAGAGCATTCTGTAACTCTCCCCAAAGCAGTCAGGTGTCGTTGAAAAAAAAATGTTATCTATCCATAAGTTGATGGTTCTCAGAAAGCAATAGATCTTGAAAATCATTGCTTGGAACAACAAGTTTAAGAGCAATCCTTGCTTTGTTTCCTATGAATGCCTCTTAAATTTATCTGTAATTGGTAATAAGTAACATTTTAAATACAGTAGCAGCATTTAAAAGAAACGTCAATTTTGCAAAAATAATTTTATTTCATATTTATTAAAGGCCTAAATTATTTCTATTTTTACTTCTCTTCTACACACTGTGATCAGTATTTTGCAGGCTATGATGGCTTTCCTTTTGTCAGAAACGTCCTTTCTCTTCAGAATTTCACTCACCCATGTCAGCAGTAACCATGGTGGACTGGTTCTCTGGTACTGAGACAGAAGTCTGATCCTGGTCCATGCTGCGTGAATCATCATTGACCTCATGCTGGCTGTGGCTGAGCTCTGATCGCAGTTCTGAATACTCATCTTCTTCCCTAGGGGAGAGGCACAAAGGGAAAAAAATGATTTAAAAACCCTGAATACATTCTTCTCCTGCACACATTTCTGTCCTGTTGTAGGGCAGATGCTGGACATGACTCAAACAGAACAGGGTACATATCCTGTACAGGAGAGCAATTATCTACACTGGATTATAATCTGCCCTGTTTATGGGGTAGGGAGGATCTGGCCAGCATTTCTGAATTGTGAAGTCTGACCAAAGTTCTCATGATCACTCCGAACCATCAATCACTGTACAGGGGATACCATCACTACACAGGGAAGTTATTTTGAAGCAAGCCAGGGCACAAATGTAACTCATAGGAGTTATTTTGCAATAACTCCTTGTGTAAATACCAACTCCACCTTTAGATGGTAAGTAGTACCCAGAGATGGGAATTTCAGACTACTTGTGCAGATTTTAGATCCTATTTCCCTCAGGAAGGTTTGTAACTCCACTGGAGAAGTGGGAGCAAAGAACAGGAGGAACTTTCTATATTTCAGCTCAATATCCTAGTGGTTAAGGCACTTGCCCAGTGAATTGGGAAACCCAAATTCTACGCCCCCCTTACCCAGAGAGGGCCAGAACCTCCATTGCTCCTATTTCACAGCAAAAAACCCTCACCAGTAGGACACAGCCCAGGCAGAGCCATCGAGCCCTCCACCCCTCCTGTGGAACCTAGCCCACTGGGAAACCACAATGGGCAGCAAGCCAGAGGCAGTATGGCTCAGTGAGATGGGCATTCCCATCAAAGGACGAGGACCTTGGGCTCTAGCTCCTGCCTCTGCCCCACACTGCTATACCACTTCTGTCTATCCAATGCATATTACCTGCTATTTGCAGGTAGGGGCCTACATATATACAGGTCTATATGCACCTGTCGGCAAGTGACTATTCATTTTAAATCTTTTGGAAGGCAAAGCACATATGAAACAGAAGGGCAACAAACCACTGGGGTTACTGGAAAACAGAAGCCCTAATCACATGTTATTTGTCAAGTTACTTCCCTCAAAATGCTCTGGGACACATTGGCCTTTCTTTGAAACTAAAAGCTTTATGAAGGGACTCTATCCCCTTATCTCCACATGAAAGATTTGAGGAAGGGAGGAAGGCAGATAAAGAAATATGCAATTACAGCACTTTTTAAAAGAAAATAAAACATTTCAATCTGCTAATGTGACTCAGAAAACCAGGCTTTGTTTTTGTAATTATTATTTTGACATGTTCAAATTCGTACACCCTACATAGTAAGAAAAACACATCAATAATAGAAGACAGTAAGTCAAAAGGCCTTTGATGAGTGAATAAATTGTACCCATTTGGTTACTCATTAAGCAAACTATTTCTCAGTGGTTTATTGTCAGCTATTTCAGCAGACGGTTGGGTTAGAAGTGTAGCCTGGGACTGGAGCTTTTGGGGGGGGGGGGGGGGGGGGGGGGGAAAAGTTGTCCCGGCCCTTCCAGGGGGGGGGGGGGGCAGGAGAGTGCAAAGTTGTCCTGGCACTTCCAGCTGGGAGGGAGGCCTGTTGTCCAATAAAACACCCTACTGGTTAACAGAAATTCAGTTTTCACTGAATTCACAGCAAATGAGAGTACTTGTAAGTTTTTAGATGTAAGGTCTGACTAGAAAAAATACTCGAGAGGCACATGACCCACACCTATCCCAACCCTGCACTGATTTAAGGAAAAGCTACTGTCACTCAAAGCAGGAGAGAGGGCACCAACTCTTAAAAAGAAAAATTCAAGCCTGCTTGCCAAGCAGGGATTTCTTGGCATACCTAGATACAAGTTTAATAGGAATTACCATGCTTTCTAACCTTTACAGTCTATTTGGTTCACTGCAAGATGTCAGACTTTATCACAAGCACTTAACAGCTATTATTAAAAAAATGGAAGTCACCTGGTTAAAATTAAGATTTAGATCAAAGCAATGTTTTTAAGGTGATATGAAATATATGTTAAAGCAGGTGTGAGAACCAAACCACAAATGGCATGAATTAAAACACAGGATAAGGAAGACACATAAATGTGAGTTAAAGTTCTATGAATAAGTTAATTATTAAGCACAGCACAAGCCAATGATAATTAGCTTTAGAAGAAAACAATTACTAAAAGCTCAAAGACCTGTATGGTTTTGGTCAAAAGGGTAATTTTGTTTGTTCATCTATACATCAAGCTTCTTTACAATTAGTGTTTCCTTTTAAAATTTGAATTACCTTCCTGAATGGATGAAAGGCTGCTCTGTTCATAAAATTATGTTGATTGTACACACACTGTAATCAGCTCTTTCATGCTGCTCTGCTTTCAGGCCAAGCAGCTTTAAAACCAACAAGTGTGGCAGTACCTGGTGCTAATTTTCTGGTTTAAAAGGCAGCGGCTAAATGGCAAACTATTTGAGTCAAACTTTCAAAGGTCTGCTCTAGAGCATGTAGGTAAAACATGCCTCTGTGCAAACAGGTAACTGCGCCTTCAAAATAAGTAGTTGTGTGCACAAATCTTTAGCTATCCACTTTGCATATGCAACTCCATACTTTTCCTATGAAAGTTACCTTTATTGTTGTAGGTATTTCAAAAACACCTAGTAGGCTAGCATCTACACAGTTATTTGTGTTCATATTCTGCAGATTCAGCTGAGATGCCTACTTTTGCCATGTCTAGTCCTGCAGCTATACAAAGAAATTATAGTGTCCCCTCTTTGTAATAAAGCACAAGCAAGTTCTAGTGTCCCTTTCCTTCTACTTTTTACAGAGCTCCACACGTGACCTGATATGCACTGCACTGCACCATGTACAGTTCCATAAGTGGCAAAATGTGTGTCAGCGTGCAGAAAATGGCAGTGGTGTGCTTTTGAACCAACACACCTCCAATGCATTTTAGTTCAAAACTGCGCCACCACCATTTTCTCAGCACTGACGTGCATTTTACCACTTATACAACTGTATGCTCTGGAGAGCTGGGTGCTTTTAAAAGCACCCATTGTGGTGGTGCGAGCATGCATAAAAATGCCCTGAATTTCTTTCACACAGGGGAATATTCCTGGTAGTATACAGCAACTCCATTCTGCTGCTTATTCCTTGCTACCAGCATTTGAAGTGTGGGTGGGAAAAAGGGTGCATCTATGCTCATCTTTGTATCTTAGTGATCCCCAGTTCCTGGTCGAGCCTGGTGCTAATTAGATCAAGCTTTGTGTTGCACTAAGTGCAGAGCAGTTCAAGGATCGGAGGTAGAATTGAAGGGCACAGCAAAAAGGTGTATTTAAGGACGCTGCAGGTAAGAAACAGGGTCACTGCATTTAAAACTACAAAAGTTAAACCATAAGCAAGTCATGATCCACATGGCCAAACTCTCAGCACCCCATCCTTCGATTAAGAAATTCTACTGGGTGTTGTGGTGTTGGTGGGTTCAGATTTTCACAGCTTCAGATACAGGGGATTTCCATACTCCAGGTGTTGGCTGCGTTTTCACATTCATTCTGCTTTAATGCATTTTTGTAAAACACTTTGAGAACCTCAGATAAATAGCATTATGGGTATGTCTACAAAGCAATTCAGGGAGTCGCTGCAACCAGTGTAGAGGTAACCTTTAAACCACTGGTGTTCCAGCTTTTTGCCCTGTGTGTTGGATGAGTAGCAAAGGGTTAGTCTTTGGGCCGGATCAGGCCTCACACCCCCAAGGTTCCAGATGCCCAGATTGGCCTCTGCACCGCCTTGGCTTGCCCCCTGTGTCCAGATCAGGCTCCCCGCTGCCTTGGCCTGGTGTGCTCAGATTGCATCCCCTACCTCCCAAGACCTCAGCCTCACCCCACATGTCCAAATTATGTGCCCCCAGCCCCACATGCCTGGATCACACCCCCTCTGCTGCTCCAACCCTGCATGCCCAATCTAGTACACAGGGTCATGTTATCCAGCCCATGGGGCCTCTCCACAAGTTCAAAAATTTGGCAGCAAAGGAGCAGCAACTAACGCTGCTGCCACTCCCCTACTCCCAAGTTTTCAGACCCACAGGGAGCCCTGCGGGCAGGAGGATGTGGTGATTCACTTTCTATAACCATTTTCTGCTGGCAATATGCTGTACAAGTCCATGAGTTTGCAGCTGCACAGCATTTAGTTATAAATACTAGATTGGTCAGACTAAGTTTTTCTTTGACAGCTACCCAGCAGGCAAGAGTCCACATTCCTTTCATTTGGCTCTGTGGCTTGTCATATCTGAGCTGCATATAGATGCACTGAGGGACATTCACTACTTCTCCCTCTCTCCTCTCAGTTCCTTGTTAACAGACGAGTGGAACAAGACTGCCTTGAGAAGTTGCAGAATCTCTATCATTGGAGGTTTTCAAGAGGAGGCTGGATAAACATTTGCCAAGGAAGTTTTAGGAGCAGCATTCTTGCATTTGTGTAGGGGGTTGAACTCAATGAATCTTGAGGTACCTTCCAACCCTAAGATTTTGCTCATCTTGTAAAGAAGCTGTTCAAGCAGACAATCCCAGCCTCAATCTATCATATGGTATGACTTATTTTTGTATGACAAATATATTTCCCTATTGAAGCTTTAATTAAAAACAAACTTGCATTTGAATGAGATCACATCATCATGCTGATCTTTTCCATGTTTGGAAGGTTCGTTTTAAAATTCATTATTAGTTTTTATTTGGTGTACTAGCATTTAGTTTGGCCCCTCTTGGTACTTGAGAATTACAGTCATGGTGTAACTGATAGAACGTGTTTATTATACGGATACTACCTCCTCATTTAGGTGAGCCATTTGACCGTTGTGGCTCTCCCATGACTCTATACTAGCTCAGAGATGGGGAGCAGTACAGGGACAACCAGTTACTGAATGAATAAGTCTTTTCTGACTGGAAATAGCAGAGGCTGGTAACAGTTTCCTTGCTTATATCCAAATGACATAGGGACTCCAAACTAAGAATTTCCAATGATGGAAATTCACTCTGTAAAACAGTAAACAAAGCTTACTCTGCACCTTTTCCGCATAAAACTACAGGGAGTTTTGAGCTACGTGAACTGAAAGCTGAATTTGATTTGAGCCATTCCTTTTGCATTTTGCAGCAAAGACCAAACCACATTCCACACTGACCAAAAACAAACTAATTACAAAACTGCAATGTTGCTTGTGTTCTTAGCAACATTTTAACTCAAAATGATCATTCAGACAGAGACAAGATTTCTACTCACTCTTGATTTTACAAGAAAGAACCATTGTCCCTCAGAGCAAGCTATCTTCTTAGCTGCTCCAAAATGTCCACAAATTACAACCTATTTCTTGTAAACTGGTAAGTGGGTAAATGGTGCATCAGCTCCCTTCAGGAGCTAAGCAGGCTTACAGTATATTAGTTCAGACATCTCTCTTCCAAACCCAATACCAAATTGGTTGCAGCTGTATTTCAACTCTCTTTTTTTTCCTGGTTGGGTTCCCAAACCAGCTGAGCTGTCTTGAGCTACAGAATCATCAAGGAGACAAAACAATTAGGGAAGATTGCTGGCTTGACCCCATAACCATTGTGACTTCATCAGCATCAGGAGTATTGGCAGAATGTAACAACATGAGCATCTAGCTTCTTGTGGCCATGCATATAGGGCATGCCATAACCAAGAATGGGCTTACCAAGAGCCCTTATCAAGACCAGGACATTCTTGGAACATTCTGAAAATATTTTAAATGATTATGACTACTAAGAGCAAACAGCACACTGCATGTATCTGAGCAGAGATGCAATTGTGACACAGTTTCTCTGCTGTTGGGTTTACTGGACGACACGACACGCAAGCCATTACTCTACAAACTTGCTAAATTCATCTGACCTTACCTTCTGAAGAGTTTAAAATACACACATTTTCTAAATGGAAAATATCAGTTAACTTATGTAATCTGTCACAGATTTAAATGTGTTGCAATCATTTAGACTCTTGTTTAGACTGAATGCATTACTAACCTTCAAATCAACAACTAATTTAAAGACATGGGAGTTAAAATCAGCCTGTCAAACTCTGTGGGGCTCTGGTTTCTCTTGACTGTTTTCACAATATTTTGACTTATTTAAAAGGAAGCATTAGGTTGGCATTAAGCAGCAGTATATCAGGCCTTTCTTCAGTATGTCAGCTGTAGGGTGCCAGGGTTGTACAATTTTTTTGTGCCAGCAAAGGCAGAGGCTTTTATTTGTCCTGTCATTAAACAGGTGTAAATAACTGCCTACAAAATCACTGCCAGATTATATTGTGATGTTGTAAGAGATGGTTCTTTATCTCTGATGGCCTTAGACAGGCGCTTAGTCAAAAACAATCATCACCATGCTTGGGTTTTGATTTATTAATGAAAAGGTAATTCCAAAATAATAGTGTGTGAGGGCTCAGAATCAGCTAGTTCCAGGATTTTTACCCTTGGAATCCATTTATTCCAAACCTGAACTTCATTTACAGTCAGGGCGGAGTATAACAAGGGTGGAGTAAAACCCATCCCCATGCAGGCAGCGGTAATTAACCTGAACATTTCTGCAATGTTCCAATGTCTGCTAAAGGAGTGGGACAAGGGATGAATCTCAAACCTTGTGAAAAAGGCCTGGAAGCAATAAGAATAAAGAATTACTTTCCTTACCTCTTCCCACCAGCCCCAAAAAAGCTAACTAGAAGCTTCCTAAGGTTATCCTGCTTGATGTGTTTTTGCCCCTAAATGCACTGACTGGTCTGTCAGTGACCACAAAAGAAAAACAACACAAAATTTTAATCTTAGCTATAAATAGTTGTTACTTCTACACTAGAGGCATGAACATAAATCAAAGTGAAGGAACACATGGTCTAATCAAGCCCCTACGGTCTAATGATCTAAGCACAGAGGGCTCTAATATAGTATGCAACACCAGGGCATTGCTGGCCGGGGAAAGGTTTTGCTCAGGTATGGTGACCTGACATCCCAGTTTAACTGGGACAGTCCTGGATTTCAAAGGCTGGTCCTGCCTGGCCGGTGAGAGCTAAAATGAGAGTCCTGGAAGTACAGGGGCATCGGGCACAGCACACCATACTGCCCTGCTCCCCTCTCTGTCTGCAGCAGCGCTGCTGATGGGGGGGGCAGTACCTGACAGCCCCATCACTTTCCAGGGCCCACACACCATGGGGGCAGCAGTATTAGACTCAGTCCTGTGTACCAACTTCCTTTGGATTCTGGAGGTGATCTCATGCATATATATGTACATATTTAGCCACCTGTGGCATTCGTCAAGTAAGTGAGATACCCTATACTTTCCCTCTCTGTCTGCGCACCTATACACACACATACACACACACTTCAGTTATGCAAAGGCCTCTGTCTAGACATTTAGGGCTATTGTTAGTACATGTGTTTGTTTTCTAATGCAAGACTTTTCCCGTTAAAGAAAAAGTTAATATGACAGGTTATAGAACAAAGCATGGGAAAAGCCACCAACTGCCCATCTAGAAACAGGAGGTTACTAGAGAGGAATACAGCTTGGTCAGTTAATATGATGCTGAGAAGTAACATGGCCCTTCTGAACACTGCCCAAGAAGACATGAATCTGAGGCTTATTTATATGAATACAGAGATGGCTGACTGTGCAGTTATAGAGATTACTTTGTACAGAAAATACTTCATAGCAGTACCATTCCAACAGCAGTCATATTAGGCTGTATTGTCCGAAGACATCTTCCCATGCACATCAGTACCTTTACTTATAGCAGAATTTGCAATATTAACCTGTTCAAATAATACTAATGCAATATAATTACATTAGTATGTTTAGATGCTATTATTACAGTACAAGGGTATTACTGCTCCTGCAGAGCGCAGCAGTACTCTCTCACTTTTCATGTATACAAATATATTCCTGGTATATTAAACAAAATGGCTTCCAGTTTGCTAGGTAGTAGACTTCAGCAGGATGAACAAATTAAACACACATTAATATAGATTACACAATTAAAATTAAGGAGGGAAGACCAAAAGGAAGAAAAGAACATAAGGCTCCTATGGACACTGATTTGGGTTAAGATAGTACTATTAATGGAAGATAAATATGTTTTTGTGTATATTTTAGGAGCTGGGATAGATCTTTAAATGTTAGATTTGTTACTCGATAACTTGGATTTGTTAATAAATAAAGATAAAAAAATTAAGAAGTAAAAAGCCAAACATTGTTAGCGTGAGAGAATTTCAAGTAAACATCTCCTGCAGAGATGTCAATTCTTTACTTTCAAAGTAGGTGTAAAATATCTAAATGGCCAAGGACCTAGCAGTTCATTTGCCTCTTAAAAAGCTAAGCTCCTGAAAAAAACATTGGGAAATGCCAGAAGACTCTGTCACATACTTGGAAGAAAAGCCCTTTTGCCTTGCAATAGGCTAAGAATGTAATAGAGAAAAAGAATGTTCCTCTGATCATATCTAGAAAGTATTTAAAGAAAGAACTTGTACTTACAGAGCAATGTCCTGAAAAAGAGGTGCCCAAAACCCTGGCATTCACTGAGTATACTGAATTACTGTAATGTAGGAGCAGGCAATTATTTTGGGTGGAGTGCTGCTTAACAGGTTTTGGTGAGCTGTCGAGGGCCAGATGGGTAGCCCCGCCCTTTGACAGTTGCCCTGCCCCTTCATTGCCATCTTAGGACTGGAAGTTGTGTGCCCCCCCTTTTCTCCCAAGCCCCTGGACTTTGCCGCTGGAAGTCTCTCCCCTTGCCCCCTCTCCCCAAAGAGTATTTCTGGGGGGAGGGGGCGTTGCCATCTTAGAACCAGAAAACCCCCCAAATCATACACAAAAAGTCAAACACCTACTAGTACATATTTTAATTTTATTTCAAAAAATAATTTTGCCATGATATGTATTTGTGTACTGCATATAGAGGGGACTGCATAATAACTCAAAATAAATTCTTAGTCTTGTATATTAGGGGTGTGTGTGGGGGGTGTATGTTGGGGTGTGGGGGTGTTAGGGGGTTGTGTATACGTGGGTGTGTGGTGGGGCAGGGTGTGGGTGTGTGGGGTTTATGGGATGTGTGAGAGGGTGTGGGGGAGTGTAGACCCTGC
>NW_017729024.1:77306346-77311214 GCF_001723915.1 Gavialis gangeticus
GAGTGTAGACCCTGCCCCTGTACTCTCCCCATGGTGCAGCAGCCACAGGCAGGGGTGCTCAGGGCTCTTGTGCCCAGCGGGGTGCAGCCCTGGCCAGCACTGCACATTGCAGCAAGGAGTGCAGACCCCTGCTGGACAGTCTCTATTGCCAGTGCTCCTCACACTCGCACAGCATGGGAGGGAAGCTGCGTGCGCTGGAGCCAGTCGCCTTCCCTGCCAGGGCTGCATGGCAGGGGAGGGAAGCCCTGGCCACCTTCCCTCGGGGCTGGGGAAGGCAGCCAGCTCCAGCACACAGGGCTTCCCTCTCCTGATATGCAGCCTGAGTGGGGAAGGGAAGGATCACAGATACAAGCAAGTGTACTACATTTGAACTGGGCTTCTATATCAAGATGAATTTGGTTTAAAGTCCTACTGCGCATAGCACTGGAGAAAGTTAAAAGAAAGGATTGGCTGCTTTCCCTGGCACACTCCTATTAGTTTCTTTTCCTGTTAGGGCTACCCACTTTGCAACAGCCTAGCACACATGTTCCAATCCTCCATGCCCTCTGAATACCTATTATATCACATGTAACTGCACCAACTTTATGACCAACTCAGGCCCAGCATGTACTTTATACTATGTGTGACAAGAATTTGGGCCAGACTTCCCAGGAAGCTGGAATACCTTATTGTTGTTCCTTGTAGTCGATCAATCTTCTTATTTAACTCTGCAATAATGCTGTGAAGCTCCGTGATTCGTTCTTCATAGCGCAGCGTCGTTCGTTCTTGTACATCTTCGTGCTCTCTCATGAGATGAGACTGCTCACACTAAAGCACAGAAAACAAAAGCACAAAGAAAACAGATAGGTTTTATGATAATATAAAATAGCCCTCCTAACTGCCAATCCCAGGATTAAGTTTCTACAAGGGGAAGAATACAAGAATGCTCAAAAGTTACACAACCTTGGGCTACACTGGCAATTTGTCAGTTGCTCAAGGATTTAATTTAAATTGGACAAAACAAAGCATGCTGAAGCTGTCTTCATCTTCAACATGAAGTGTCACCCACAGCTCAGAGCAACCTGGAGAAACACATGTTGGAATCTTGGTGAGAATCATTATCCATCCAGGATGTTCAAAGCTCTCCCAGTGTTGCTAGGGCCATTCAACATACCACAAGCAGAAATTATGCGAGAAGGCTGTGCAATAATTGTGCTGTGATGTTGTGCTGCTGCATCAAATCCTGTAACACAATGCAATGATTCCTCTTCTCTTCTTTGCCATTTACTATTTAGTGTCAGTGACTTTTACAAATTTCTGCGACAACTTGCTGTCAAGTAGACTGAACAATGATAGACAGTTCATATATCATGTCCAGTGTTTCTCTCTCTCAATTGCTGTCACAAGAGCTATCCTCTCAATATCATGCTCAGGTCTGCTCAGAACATGTCTTTACCAAAGTAGTTTTGGCAGGATCTGCCTGTGGCAGAATGCCATCTCTGTCTTTTGCCAAACTCTGCTATCAGGCAGATAACCAATCTGACAATTTGGTTACCATGGTCCCTGCAGAGGGCAGACACCCCTGGCTCCATTAGCTTCAGGTAACCCTGAGTTGTAACCTGAGCTGGATACATTCCTGAGGGAGGGGGAAACCTGCTCCCTTTGCCTATGTGACTGGCCTCACACATCTGAGTGGGGGCTTCAGCTCTCCATTGTTCTAAGCCAGGGGTGGGCAAACTGCGGCCCACAGGCAAGATGCAGCCCACCAGGCCCTTCTATCTGGCCTGTGGGCCCCTAAAAATTTTAGAAAATTAATATTTATCGGCCCCTGCCTGCCTGTCATGCAGCCCTCAATGGCTTGCCAAAACTCAGTAAGCAGCCCTCCGTCCAAAATAATTGCCCGCCCCTGTAATCTAAGCAATGTCATCAGGACTGGGTTGGGGGCTAACGACCCTGCCAGTCTACCCAGCAACCAGTGATGCATTTCAAATTAGTTGGCTGGCAGGTAACAGTTGCTGGCCTTCATTGGATCAGGTAAATGAGGTCATAAGTTGTATACAAGTTAAGGACTGCCCAGGAGGTGGGACAGCATCCATGATGAGAACTTTCAGAGAAGCTGGACCATAAAAGTCACTCTCTCTCTTGAAATTCATGGTCAATGAACTGCTTACCTCCAGCGGGAATCTCCTCCTGCCTCTGGATGATACTTGTGAGTAAGCTACTTGAGATCTAACTAGATATATAGCTTGCAGTAACTCAGATGTGTGATCAAAGGCTACCATGCCACTGTTTGCTCTAAGGTATTTCTCTGATAGTGCTCTACCCTGTACCCCATTCCAAACCTACTCCTGGTAATCAAAGTTCTCCTCTGTACCTAGGATGGCAGACTTTTTGGGAGAGGGTCTAGATTATGCCTTAGGTCCCCTTGGTTCAGCTGACTAAGAGAGACCACTATTTGTGCTTCAGACTTAGGGAAGCACCCCAAGTTCTTGCAGTGGGTTGAGCACCCCTCAAGGACTACTATGCCTGTGTTTCCCAGGGGGCCCAGGACCAAGATTAGTTCAGACTGGATGGTGGCAGCATTACCCCCAGGCTTGCGGGTGTGCTCCAGGAAGGGGGTTGGCCAGACGTGAAGCTCTACCAGGGAGCCACTCAGAGCCTGGATGGTGGTCGGGTGCAGTGAGGCGGGTGGCTCAACTTAGGACCACCCCCTATTGGCCCATCACAGTGCCCATACCAGCAAATACAGTATGTCAGCACAGAACAATGGTGTGCATATAGAGATACTTATGGTAACTCAACTACTAAAAGCAGCACAGTTTCCCCTACCTAATTAGCCCTGCTGAGAAGCACAGTACATTAGGTCAAGCAAAGTACCACACAAATGTGGCACCTGATATCCTAAGTTGGTATGAACCTGTTGTTCAGAACAAGCTCAAGTTGAACTACACAGCACTACAATATGCTGTACAAGCATACCCAATGACATATTGCAATAACAAACCAATAGAATTTGATACAATATTCTGCCATGAAGTTGCAGCAGTCAATTAATTCTAGAAGATGGTCACAAAAAGTAGCAATGTTAATTCCAGACAAGAGCAGTCTATTGCAACAGGCTGCAAAACACCTTAGTCAACCAAAAATTTGAGGTGCATCAGTGTCTTCTAGCGGGTGATCCAGGAGGAAGAATAGTGCAAGACACCAGAGATGTGGCTACTACCTTCTTCCCTATTATTCAGGCTTGAGTAGTTGGTTGGAGTAAGTATATAGAATAACAGACAAATTCTAGAAAATCTGTAAGCAAGCATACCTTCTCATCAGGAAGGAAGGGTCTCTGAAAGCGCTACATTTTACACACTTTACTCATTTGAGTGATGAAACCACCATGCTACTATAGTGTTTTTGTATGCCTCACAGAACCCTGCTGTCTCCAAGAGAGTTTTAAATCAGTTTCTGCTGCTGTTTCCAGATGCCAGCACCTGCATGCATTGCAATTACAGAGCCAGCTATAATACATGTTCCTTAGGCCTGTGCTCAGCAGCAGTCTGCAAGGACCAAGACTTCTAACATCCTGTTTCTCCTCCTTGGCAGGAATCAGCCAATTCTCCTGCAGTTGCACAATAGTGTCCACTGTGTTCCAGTTAAAGAAATCTCAGTGATCTAAGCATGGCTACTGCAAAAATTACATCTGCTGATCAAACATAACCAATGCCTACATAATGGAACAGAAATAAACAGTACATGCAACTCTTGCACTTTTTTTTTTTTACACCAAAAGTGATTTGCCCCGAATTGTCACTCTATATAGTACAAGTATAGCAATGTTATATAAGGGTCTGACAGTATTTTCATAACATCCTCTTACTCTTTTAGGTCCAAAACCTATGGCTTGAGGTAATCACCTGCATACGAAATTTGTTCCAAAATGGAACTTGACGCTGAGCTTGAGAACACTTCAATGTTTTTACACGCTAATAACACACAGGTGTATTAGTTTCAGACCCTACTCTTCTCCAGTAAAACTGTCCTAATTTTAACTTTTGCTACCTTTCCCCAGGCCCTGTAGAGAGTTTCCATGCTATTTTTTATTCTAAACCCCTACCAGGAACCATACAATGGTTTCCCCCCAACCCTCCTAACAAAGTACTGAATATTAAAATTTGATTCATGGATATTAATACAAACATGTATTATGGAAACAGTGTTATTTATTTATTTTTTGGAAAATAAGGGAAAGAAGGAACCAAGATATATATCACACGCTGTAATGATGGGGCAAACAGTATTTAGTTTAAAACGTAAATACATATTTATCACAGAAAAACAGAACTCAGGAATGTAAATGAGTTCAAAATTTGCCAAGGGCAGAACTGTTCTTAACAGCAGTCTCTGTCCAAATGAAGGCTGCTCTACTTTCTTTGCACAAAATAGATCTTTAACACAAGCACAGACAACATCCCATTCTGCAATGGGATTAATTTTGTTCTTAGACTAGGGGCTCAGACTTGTACCAAGTGGAATGCCACATGGATCACAAGGGGAGTGTGCTTATCAGATGGTCTTCTGAACAAAGATGAAGAGCCAAGGGCTACTTCCTGGAACTCCAATTAGCTAAATTTGGCCTTCAGGTCACACACTGGCTATTACATAAAGGCAAGAACCTATCTGCTGACATGAAATAATTTAGTTTCTCCCCATCTTACCCCTTCATACTTGACCAAAGAGCTTCCTCTTCTTTCCAAGTGTAAAAGTATTGAGTAGAAAGTGTCAGAAAAAAACAACAGCTTCACAGAAATACTAGATACAGGTTAAGTGCAAGAAAAATGGAAAGAAAAAGCTGCTTACTGTACCTTTCTAAACCAAATTTCCTGTGATATACTTTGATG
>NW_017729024.1:77316214-77345696 GCF_001723915.1 Gavialis gangeticus
AAACAACAGCTTCACAGAAATACTAGATACAGGTTAAGTGCAAGAAAAATGGAAAGAAAAAGCTGCTTACTGTACCTTTCTAAACCAAATTTCCTGTGATATACTTTGATGACCACAAACAGTGTCTCAGCATTATCCAGTTCAGTGAATTATCTGCACAGTGTGTGTGTTTTAAAAAAAAAACCCTGAAAGGACATTTCTGATAGTGTTTAATAATTATTTTTCTAACAATAAATAAAAAGCCTACAACAACAGATTTAATTTCTCTGCGCCCTGAAAAGCTGAATAATTCCTTATCTTGACTGAAGATATACCCACTCCCACTAATGGACTCTAGCCATTCTCAGACATTATCAGACTTGCTTTCTGTCTCTCATCATTGCACCATTTTTCACAATAATCTTTATACAGTGACAGACATATAACGTGAACAACAAAGAGCAACAAATGTTTTAAAGATATCAGTGAAACGTGTGCACTGGAACTATTTCAAGTTCTGTTTAAAAGGGTCACTGGGGCAACAAAATGTGGAAACACAAAAGGCAGAAGCAGGAACCACTATGCCCTAGGAGAGGCTGCAAGCTGGTTTGGTGGGAAATAAGCCTAAGGATACTTGGCTGGTGCGTCCTGAAAGGTGAAGTGATTCTTCTTTAAATAGCATTCAAAAGGGGGGAACACATAGTTTTGAATTGTACAATCTAGAGAAGGAAGGGCATATCAAGTCTATCTACTAACCAGGATTTAATAGATTTCATAAGATTTTATAGACATTAGGGCTGGAAGGGACCTTGCAAGATCATTGGGTCCAGCCCCCTGCCCAAGGGGCAGGCTGTCAGCTGGGGTCAGATCACCCCAGCAAGATAAGCATCCACACATTTCATAAAGGTATCCATGGTAGGTGCTTGCAGCACTTCTGTGGGGAGTCTATTCCAGACTCCGGAGACTCAGACAGTAAAGTTTTTCCTTTTGTCTAGTCTACAATGGCCTTCCAGCAGTTTGTGACTGTTAGACCCTGTTTTCCCTTGGGGTGCCCTGGTGAACAGACGTCCTGCCAGTTCCTGATGAACACCCTTATATACTTATAGGCTGCCACCAAGTCACCCCTGAGCCTTCACTTCTCCAGGCTGAAGAGTCCCATGCCTCTCAGCTTCTCCTCATAAGGCCTGTTTTCTTGACCTCTCATCATGCGTGTGGCTCTCCTCTGGACTCTCTCAAGCTTCTCCATTTCCTTTCTAAAGCGTGGAGCCCAGAATTGGATGCAGTACTCCATCTGAGGCCTCATTAAGGCAGAGTAAAGCAGGAGAATGGCTTATTGGGTTTTACTTGACATGCATTGGTAGATGCAAGCCAGAATTTTATTTGTTTTACTGCCTATTATTCAGTGTTTACCCCTAGGTTGTGTCACACAACACAGCTTTTGGCCCAAACTTACTCTGTGTCACTCAATGTTAAAATGAACTTTCTAATATTCAATCTAAAACTGCCTTTTGCTTATTTAATTCTGCTGTTGTTATTAAATGTCATTTCATTATGCTAAATTATTTCACCTCATTGTTTACATCTTTCAAATATCACAAGATTTTTCATGCCCTCGTCCTTTCCTAGCCAAGATGCATGTATTTAGTCCTTTTAATCCATCTTCAACCTTACAGTTATGACATAAGTGACTCAGACTCCCCCCTTCCTCTTCAGCTTTGTTCTGGCCTCCTATCTAGTTGCCTGACTGACATTTAAGGGCATTGCAGAGAGAAAGTACAAGGATAAGCTACAGATTCCTGAATGGGATTGCAATTGAAGACCAGGTACCAGAAAAAAAGTGGTTTTGGTAAAGTTTTTAGGTTAAGCAAGCTAACCTTGTTCGGGGACAAACTACAAGTTGCTTCATTGAATCAATTTACCATGTCTGAGAATGCCTTTGCCTCTTAAATCTGATCTTCTGGATAAGAGCCATAACATGAAACCACCACCAGAGTATCAGGATTATGAAGTGAGAGGATAAAAGAAAATATTTCAGCCCCAGGATATCAGCTCAGCAAAAGTGTGTCATTGCCTGTTAATGCATAGAAACCTACCATAAACAAAACAGTAACAGCCTCATCCTTTGTGTTACCCTTACTGTACTCAGTTAGACGATTAGACCAAATCCTAACCTCAGTGCTATAGTAACAAACCCCCAGAGCCTCAGGCACCTTCATGAAGTAAAAGTAATTCCAGTAACAAAATAATTCAGGAAGAGCAAAAGTCATGACTTGAATTAGTTTTAAAAAAGCCCATATACACCAAAAAACCAACACCTGCCTAGCAGGCTCTAAAGAGCTAACATTTTTGTCCAAACAACAGAACGGTTTAAACTGAGTGGGATTGGAGGTTGTCAGACATTTTTATTTATAAAGCTACTTTCATCCTGCCTGACATTCCCTCTTCTTCCCCAGAACTCTGCGCAATGCAAATCCTACCATCCTCCACTCATCTCTATGCCCAAATCTCAAATTTATTCCAAACTAGTGTTAGCTCAAAAACTTGCACTTCAATATTAAAAACATTTCTCAAATTTTCTGGTTTGGAGACAATAGAAGATTCTTCCAAAAATTTCCACCAGATTTCCAAGCAAGCTTCATTTTGCCATCTCCCCTGTAGAACATCGACTCAACAGGACAACTTTTCCACTCCTAAAACTTTCCAATTTTTTTTTAATAAGGCTGTGATCTCAAGGGTGTTAATTCACTTCCAGGCTTTTGCAACTAATTTTTGCAGCCACTAGATAGACAATTAGTAATCAATTCCTTATGACACTTATATGTTGCAGAGTTCACAGGATGGATCCATACGAATGCTAAGAAGTTAGCTGATAGTTTCCATCCTGGCATTTCCCTCACCATGTCTCCAGCCTTCTTCTAGAGCAGTTCAATTATGGGACACATCCACCACCTGTGGTAGCATCCTCCCAACTGACCACATTCCCTCCAGCGTTTGCCTGTTTCTACCCCTTAAATGTATTTAAATTTCAAGTGGGGTGAGATACCAACAATATAGGATCAATATGGGATTTTAATATTAATTTCTAATGATTTTAGCTCACTTATTGAATGACAGAATGTGTCTTGATTTCAAGTCATTTACAATAAAACAAAATAAAGCTGTTCCTTTTGTGAAGTCAAGTCTCCTCATCCAAAAACAAGAGTATGAAGTGTTTTGGATTTCCCCCTCTCTAGGAGTCTGCTCCTCCACCTTCTCTTCTGTCTAGCTTACAGAGAAAGGCGTACTACTGTACTGATAAAGCTGGGTAATTCATGTGTGGAGCACTGTGAGGTTGCTTGTGGAATTACCGAAGGAGCAGAACAGAGAGGAGCAGTAAGTAGCTTGAAATTCTCAAATTTCAAACCCCCGCTGCCCATCTCCAAATACATTTTTTTCATGGCATCAACTGTCAATATTTTTCTTTAAAAAGAGCATAACAAAATTGCCAAGCTCTGAGATATATGGCACATCCCGACAATGAAGGCCTTTAGGAATGTGTTCTTTTACCCGTCCTAAAGAAGAGGGGACCTCGAATCAACTTTGGAAAAAGAAACATTTATAGAAATTCAACTATATGTAGCTTCTGTGTTTCCTTTTCTGCTACTGAAGACTAATCAAGCTTTAATGAATATTTTAATCCTTATAGCTCAGCTTCTCTTTTTGCAGCATGTTAAAACAAGAGCATCATGAGCTTTGCCTATTTTTGGTCTCATGGATTTCTGCAAATATTTTCCTCAGAGCCAACTCCCTTCTAAAGCTTCAAATTCACTAGTTTTGTAAGAGTTCAAACAAGAAAAATGTCCATTTGGCAGAGGTAGGTAAACTCTATGCATGGCCATGCATTATAGCTTGGTTTAAATCAAAACCAGAAGTGGACCTGCATTCGTTTTGTATCATTTACTGTGGGTTACACGTCAGAGATACAGAAGTGCTTTTTCGTTTTGGATACAAGAGGGCAGAGTGGGTTGTTTTAGTGTTAGTTAGGATGTGCAGTAGTTTGTAGAACTATTTACAAAAAGTTATTAGTAGTGGCATAAGAAAGAAGGGACATATGAGGAGCAGGGAGAGGAAGGCAGATTTATGAGATCCATGGATGGGGATGTAGTAGCTTGTTCTTGCTGCCTGTGCTGAAAGTCAAAGCCACATAAGATAAATTGGGATATCTGAGGCATAGGATATGGCAACAGACAACATGCCATCTAAGGAATGGGCAAGCTGGTCTCTGGAACAGTAAAATGCTTCTAGAGGAGTCAGTGAACCTTAGAAGCAAACCGTCTCATGCTGATAATAGCAGACAAAGGCCACTGTTACACATACTCCGGGGGTGGGAGGTGGTACTTTAATTAGAGCAGCTCCAAGAGCCACTCTAATTAAAAGTGCTGCCGCATCCCCTGCATCAGCATCCTCACATTTAAAAAAAGGTGGTGGGGTACTTGAACTAAAGCTCATTTGATCCCCACTGCCATTTTTAAGCATGGGGATGCTGATACATGACGTGCAAGAGGCTCCTGGAGCATAGCAATTGCTTCGCTCCAACAGACTCAATTAGTCACACTAGAATTAAACAGGCGAGAATTCCAGCCTCTGCGCTCACGTATAGGTGCCCAAAAGGAGGAACAAAAACATGGGGAAAAAACTGAAAGAAACAAAAGGGTAGACATTATAGCTAGGAATGGAACTGATAAATATGGCAGGAGACTGATCTGAATTTTTACTGCATGACTATACTGCTTCTAGTAGCCTAGCTAGCTTGGGTACTACTGCATGGCACTGCATTGATCTGTGTGCCCGTTCTGTTCCTTCCTATTTGCCATTTGATCTCATCCCTGTAATTAGGCTTCTGTCTCTTCACTCCGCTAAACCTTTAAATTACTCCTTTTTATATAAATTCTAAACAACTTCTCTCTCTTCCTTTTCGTGTTTGCTGTCCCTGTACTGCTGATCTCACCTCTTATTTTTCCTCCTCGTTTGTTCATTTTGGAGATAGCAAACAGAACAATTCAGGGACCAAGTCTTTCCTCGCTACACATTTGTCTTCCAATGACCTTACCTCTTCTCATGGCTTTTAAACCCACCTATACTCTGATGGTCTCCAAAATCACTGATATTTCTCTCCAATGGGCCACAGACCCATTGGAGACACTACAACTAACTACAACAGTGAGTTTAATAATGAGATGCCACAGCAGTCATCTGTTCTGATGCACATCTGAGATGTTGACTGAGCTGAAAGAAAGCCCAGGAAGACAGAAGTAGTTCAATATTGGTTAAATATGGCTCATTATGGTAATTCAAATGCTATTCTTCAGTCCCTTTGAATACAGATTCCTAGTCATTAATCTACTTGCTCTATATCTGAAATGTATGCCCTGTGAACTTTTGAATCACAGAATTATAGGACAGGAGGAGTGAAAAAAACCTCTGGAAGTTGTTTAGTCCAATTCCCAGCCTGAAGCAGCATCATCCCTATCCAAATCATCCCATACAAATCCTTGTCTAATCTATTGCTAAATCTACAACCTAACCTACCACAGGTAAAGGAGGGGGACAATGACTGTCAGTGTCCTGCAGCTGCAGATGTTATCAAAACACACTTGAGAGATCCAAGAAAGAGGGTCAAGCCCCCCACTACAGAGAAGGCAAAACAATGCATTCTCTGTACCAATCTGACCAAAGGGTAAAATTCCTTCCTGACCCCAAATGTAGTGATCTGCCTGATCCTGAGCAGAGGGGCAAGACCTTCTAGCCAGAAATCTCTAGGTTTTAGTCCCAGCAGAACATTTAGCACACCCTAATCAAAATCCCCAGTTTGGCTGCAACCGATGTCCAGTGAAAAAATACCCCATGATATGCAACAGGAGGAGAAAAACATTCCTTCTTGGCCCCATGTGGCAGCTATTCAGATTGATGAAGTGATACATTTTAGAGGTGACAGGTTTTGATGAGGACAAGAATGGTGGAGTGCAGAAGGGAAGAAAAAGATGAAAAAATAATTCCAAGATTGAGAGTCTGTATGAAGAACTGAATGCTAATGTTAATAATAAATCAAAGTGAAGGGAATACAAACAAAGAAGAAAACATGTTTTAGGCATACTCAGCTCAGGAGGACTGCAAGAATGGTCATGATGCATCGTGTTTACTTTATATTTTTAATATGGCCTCCTTATTTCCATCAACTTTTGCAATACCCTCCACATCCACCACAACTTCAAATAAAATAAACATGTGACTTTAATCCCCTTTTATTAGTGTTCTGATCTCTATAAAGGATTAAGTTCAACAATTCATTGGATCTTTTATCTGTCCTCTGGAGAGTAAAACGGGAAACAGCTGGTATTTAGTTGGGGAATACAGAACACAGGGAAGAATCACAAAGTAGCCAGACTATAACTCCCCACTACAAGGCATCCCTGCAGTTTTACAAGTTAAAAACTTCCATTTTTAAAATGTTGGGGTTTTGATTAGAAAACAACAACATGTTCTACACAATGTGGAAACTTCATGAAAAAACATTTAGTGGAAAACCATTTTTTGGTCCAAAAAATATTTCAGCAGAAAACTGGGGACCAATTATAAAGCACTATAGAGCACTTACATGTGCTCTTTAAGGAACTCCAGCTATTTGAAAGCAGTAATAACCAAACGAGAATGCCCCCAAAGAACAATGGATTTTCTCTCTTCCTTTGGCATCATGATAAGGGATCTATTTTTCCCCACAGTCCTCTTTGCAGGTGCATGTCCTGTGGTGTTTATTTTAGGGGAGGGAGAAGAGGGCAGAGACTACTTTTCAAACATCTGAAGCAGGCGGGCACCCCTGGGTGACACTTAAACCTCCCTGGATATTCCATCGCTGACCTCAGAGTAGCTGTTCTTAGCCAACAAAGCTTTTAAAATGTATGGGAAACTGCAGAACAAGAAATCATCACGGACTAGATTGTGTTAAGTATGGTTTAATCTGAGACTACGAATTATTATCCCATTACTTCGAGCTTTTATAAGCCCCTTGCCCCTTAGTGTGTTAACCTACTTTGTTTTTCACTCTCCTGCCCACCTTGCCTCTCTGCAGTGCCTTCTCCTTTTTCCTCTCCCCTTTCCTATGCTTTGTATTCTAATCACTCCTTTCTATTTAGTAGCTCTGTTTTCTGCAGTCCCTTCACAGCATTTGCTGAAGTAAGCCCTCTGCTTACAAAAGTGTACGTTGTAACATCTCTGATTTAGTTAGTCTATAAACATTCAAATCCCCCCTGCACTTTGCCCGACTAAACCAGCAAGGCTAAAAACCTTTCAAAAATTGCCTCCAACCTTCCTGACTGCTCTGATTTTCCCTGGGGTCAGCACAGAATTTGCCCTGTACCTCCTGGGCATAGACTCCTAATGGACACAATTCAGAATCTGGTCCACTTTTTGTTTTGGGTTATTTTTTTTTAATAAAACAGAAAGAGTACCTACATTATAGTGGTTTTACTTATATTACTAATACTACCACAAATTATTAAAACTAAAAACCTAATTTATACACAGGTTCACCTTCCTCGCCTGTTGTGTTTCTTTGCTTTTGGAAATCCTCACCATGGCAATGCAAATAGACCCATTAGCTTGAATTTAATCTATATCTATCCTTTTGGGTCAATTTCATCCTTTGGCTCTCCTGACCCAACACAATGTCATAACATTTGGCTTGTAATTACTGTAGAGGATGATTTATTTGCTTTAAAAACTGTTTTGGTTGGATTCTTAAAATTCAATATAAACAGTTCAACTGATCTTACTTTTGGTTTTTGCAAAATATACATTTGGATGAAATGCAAGTTGGCACTACCCTTAGAAACACCAAACTTTATTACTCTTAGCTGTTTACACAGTTCTCAGGACTCTCTAGGATCAACAGCCAAATATTTCACACCCTCATAACACTTTACAGACATTAAACAATTAATGATAGAGTTTTTGCTAAAGGCAAACAAGGCAGGTAAGCCCTCCCTGGTAAGAAGATTGTCATGGACGTAGGATTTCTTTCATTGCCCTCTGACAGGGAGTAAGAACCTTGACTAGATAGACCAGTGGTAGCCAACCTTCTTGGCAGACATGGCACAAGGTAAACCCTGCACACTCCCTCAGTACCACTCCGAACCCCACCCCTTGCTCGACATGTTACTGTGCTTTCTGTGTTCTGCTTGATCCACTGCTCTGCCTTCTTCAATCTGCCCCACCATTGTGTTCCCTGCTCCCTCCCTGATCAGTCGCATGCCACACAAAGAGGCTGCTCATGCCACTTACAGTATATGTACACAGATTGACCACTTCTAAAATAGACCACTCACCTGACACAATCTGGAAATTCTTAACTTCAGATTATTCCTCATCTTTCCTCAATTTCTTACTATCTTTCTCATACTAAAAAAAGGTCTCAATGTAAAAGGACATGTGACTTTTATTGTTTAGTACTTTTGCAAACTGGAGTTACAAAATGCAACTGAACTGATCCTTAATGAATACCTAATAGCAAGCAAAAGCAACCTGCAGCCCTGCTGATCAAATTTAGTCAATAAGGGCTACTATACAGGTGCAGGGAGCCTGCTCCAACCTGCTGGAAATCCAATGCGTCAGAGCAGACTCAATTAAACGAGTCTGCTGGACCATGGATATGAATGTGCTCCAGCAGATTCTAGTATCACATGCATCAGTGTCCCCATACTGAAAAATGGCAGTGGGGCACTTGGACCTAATGCTTGTTGAACAAGCTTTAGTTTAAAGTGCCTCACTGCCATTTTTTCAGCACAAGGATGCTGATGCACATGATGATCAGGCACTTCTAATTATGGTGGCTCACTTATTAAAGTGTGCTCCCCCAAGAAACACTTGCCAGAGTATGTGTAAAAATGCCCTAAGAGACCTCTACAGAGAGGGCTTGCAACAAGCATTTGAGACACTGCCGCTAAGTATTCACGCCTGGCCTGGTAGCAACACAGATTTATTCCCATTTTAATTGACAGGCTTATGAACCTAAACAAAATATAGCACAGCATGCAGCTAGTTTAATTTCCATGGGTGAAGATGAACCAGCAGGGTTTCATTTTTGTAGTTCTCCAGCAGCAGTTATATGCATTTATGACATCATAGGATGCAGCCATGCAAATAACTGCGGTGATATAAATTCAGAAATATAACTTCATTGCAAGCAAGCACACAAAAAATGTAAAAAAATCAGTACTATATAATATCATGAAAGCCAAATCTTAATGCATTTAATATATGTTAATACCAAATCAAAAAAGGTATATGCCAACAGGGAATCATCATTTATTGTGGTGTTTCAAATGGGGTTGTTCAGGCATTGATATTAAGCTGGAAGCCATTCAATTCTTTTATCAAGGATCTGGAAGTAAACATAAAACTATGGTTGACAAAATCTGTAGATGACAGATTGGAAGAAACAGTAAATAGTAATAAGGGCAGGGAAGACTTAAAGAATGCCTGAACAGTTTGGTAAATTAATCCCCATTCAAACAAAGGGCACACTTTTGTATCAAATTGTATCTCAGAATGGGGGACTCTCTTGGAAAGCAGCAAACCGAGAAGAATTTTAGGGATTGGAATGGCCAATGTGAATTCCCATAGAGATGCTGTGGCAAAAGAATTATTGTGAACTTTGGGTGTATAAATGGGGGGAGTAAAGAGTAGGGAGATACTTTTACCGCTCTGTGCCAGTGATACTTAACCAGGGTGCTATGGCATCCTGGGCTACCACAAGTCCCTAATAAAACTGCCATGGGGTGCTGTGCAGTATTAGCACTGTTAGACATGAAAGCCTACACAATTCACAAGATGAACCGAGAGATTTTCCCTAAATAAGACTCTACCATGTCAAAAACATTCTGACTTGTTTTGATCTTTGAGTTCTCTGCCATAGAATAATTATTTTATTTTTCTGTAGTCTAAAAATAAGCGAAAGCAAAGAGACAGCATTTTCTGAGGAGTGTTTTGAGTCTAACAAGGGGTGCCTTGAGTCTAAAAAAAACCACTGCTCTATGATGAGACTACTCCTAAAATACAGAACAGTGGGTACAGTTCTACTGTTGTTTTTAAAAGGAGGTTGAAGAACTTGGAGAATATGAAAAATAGAGCAGTGAAAACTTATTCAAGGGCTGGAGAAAAAGCCTTGGAATACAGTGGCAATGCACAGAGGGTGCACATGTACCCCTTGACAGGCCATGCTCCGCAATTAGGTGATGGACCGGGGGTGGGGGGGGCCAGCGGGAGTACTGGTGCCCACCCTGTGAGTGCCGGCCAGGGAGTGGGAGTGCTGCGGCCACTTCCAGAAGCCAGTGAGTGAGACTGGCTGTGAGGGGACCCCCCCAGTCGGTGGGATCAGCTGTGTGGTATCCCCCAACCCCAGTCACTGACTGGTTGCTGGGGGTGAGGGGGGCACATCCTGGCCCCTCCCCCTCCTCGCCAAGTAAGGTGGCACCAGTTGCCCATGCTGGAACTCTTATGTATATGAACTCTTTGTATTTCTATTCATTTACCTTATAAAAATTATTATTTGAAACCAAGTACCACTGTGGGGAAAAAAACATGCTGGTTATTAAAGGACTCTAATCTAGCAGAAAAAGGTGCAACAAAAAACAACATTTGGGATTTAAAGTCACATTCAAATTAGAAATTAGGCACAAAGTTTTCCTAAACAGTGAGGGTTGTTAGTTCCAAACTACCAATGATGGCGTCTCAACTTCTTGATGTTTTCAGATCAAGACTGGATGACAACCCTTAGCCAAACACAAGTTCCTGGATACAGGTGTAACTGGGTGAAATATTTAACAGCCAGTGACATATTCAGAGTCAGATTAGATAATCCAGTGGCCCCTTCTGGCATTAAACTCTAAGAAACTGAGTACATTTTTATATTCAAGTCAATGGAGGGTATCTGAAACGTGTAAGAGCAACAGCCTTTGCAGACAAATGTTCTGTGCCTAAAGAAGACATGCAACACAGAAAGCTATAGTTCAAATGTTATCATCCCCTTTCTCTGCCTGTCTTTATCCTGCTCTGAAAGAATATTTTTTAAGAGTTCATATCTTATTCCTATTTAATCTTTGGCTTCTTTACTGAGCATCAGTTATAAGGGTGATCATATTGATGTTGAAACCTGCCCATTACAAACTTGACTGGAGACAGCCAAATCATTTCTCCTGGACTAGTGAGCAACTACAGAGTAACAATGAATTTTGATCACTACTAATCTTGGCTGTATTTGTACTGACCAAGAAGTTAAAGGCTCCACAGTTAGTCACTCAAGCCAACCAGACCTTGCATCTATTTATATTTTCTAATCTATTTTAAAATATTCCCTATTACTGCTGATTATTTATGCTGGCTTTGAACCAAAAAAGTTCAAGAAATAATTCAGTTAGCTCAAGTTATGCCATTAGAACATACAAACATAAATAAATAAAAACTGTGACAAAAAGAAATAAATTCTTCATGCCTTCTTTTAGCTGATGTTTGTGTTATGGTGCAGTTTACTCTCTTTTTCTGTTTGAAAGGGGAAAAAAACCCCAACCTTTGAATAGCCCATTTCCAGCATCTTCAGCCACCACTCACCTGTGCCTTTGCCAATTTCTTTTCCAGCAGGTCCCGTTCCCTTTCTGTTTGTTGCAGTCGTTTATTAAGCTCCACTATGTCTCCTTTTAGTGATGCCAGGGCTGCTAAATGGAGCTGTAAAACAATCAAAATATATCCAGGTTAAACTGTACCACGTATAAAATACCAGATCTAGACATAATTTAGATAAATAGAATAGGAATGGATCTTCTGTACACACAGACTACCGTGGGCATTCCCACTTCAGAACCAAGAGGTAATCAGAACTACGTTTAAAGATAATCAACTAGTAAAAATAATCTGCACATTAAGGAATGCCTGGAACTCTCCACTTTTTACATAAGCTCCTCATACGAACACACACCTAAACAAAATAAATACAATGCAGCATAATATAGCTGAAAGTCTAGGTATATTAGCTTTTCAACACTACCTCCATAGAAGCTAGATTAGAGACTTGTGATGAAGACCCCCCTGAAATTCTGGCTCAAAGTCCCACCTGAATGATTTCCAACACAGTCTGTCAGCTTGCTAGAAAGAACAATGGGGATACAGCAGAGTTCAATATGTTACTTTGCAAATAACAGAAATGCCGTTTCAGAGCTATTCTGAAGTTGTCATTTTCCCCAGGTCTCTTGTTGGGGAGTCTGAACAAGTAAAATTACAGACGTTCAACAGAAGGACTCAAACTGCATTTCACTCTTTTGATATTTTATATAAATTAAATAATTATACTAATGACAAATATGTCCTTATAACAGTGGTTCTCAACAGTTTGTGATTCAAGGCAACCCTCAGAAATTGCCAGCTTTTAGTTTTCACTTGTTTTTTTGACTACAGATAAATAAAGCAATTTTTCTGCTGCAAAGAACTCAAAGACCACAACAGGGTAGAATGGTTTTAACGCTATGGATTCCTATTTGAAGTCTCTGGGCATATCTTGAGAAACATGTCTGCATACTTAACAGTGCTACCATTGCTTGGTACTGCACGGTACCCCTAAAAGGATCTCAAGGCATCCCGGATGAAAATCACTGCTTTATAATCTGCAGCTGCCTTATAAACTGTAGCTTGGTGACTAAACATAGTTTATTTCAAGATATTGATTCCAAACACTTTTGGATACTCTTTTGAATCTGCAATTTTGGTCTGCTGTCTCAGGGCTGTTGCTCTCTGCATTTTACTCTTGTATAAAAAAATATGATAATCTCCAATTAGAATACTAGAAATTAAAATGCAGTGCACACAAATACCAGAGAATACGCTATTAGCAGCTAAACCAAAAGATTGAGAAAGCACCCAGAATGGAAGAGAAGAACCAAAAAAGATTGAGAAAGCACCCAGAATGGTAAGGATTGCGAGGTGGAATTGACAACTGATATCTATCTGATGGCATGTGGAAATGGATGATAGGCTCAGATAACTGGGACAAATGGACACCCTAAGAAGAGTCAAAAAAAGATTTTTATTTGGAAGATGTTAAAAATCCATCACTTTCTTCTGTATTCCCAATTACCCAGTTCACAGCTGGGAAAAATGCATTATGGGCCCATGATGGTGAATACAACTAAAATGCCAAAGAAAAAAACCAGCAAGTAATACTGAAGTTCATCTTTGTAGCACTGGAGGAACAATTCTAAGTTATATTGGGTAAGAAAACAAAACTGACCTTTCACAATAGATGAAACAGTAAGGCAAATACTGCTGAGTTGCCAAGACAAACCTTTCTCTTTACTCTTAAGGCCAGACTCCTCCTCTTTCTCACTGGGCTGACATTTTGTTAGGAGGGTTTCCTTTATATTACTTTTATTGTTCTACCTCCACTGAAACTGTTAATGAGTCTGGTTCTAATATAATTTGAATTATAACCCCCCCCCCAAAAAAAAACAAACAAACCAAAAAAAAACCCCAAACCCCCCAAAACAAACCCAACAACAACAAAACCCAAAAACCACCAAATTCAATGCTGGGAACCAGTAAGCCCACAGATGCTCAGATGTCTGGAGGGATGAAAAGTTTTTTTTTCCTGCAAAGGAAGACTGAGATGGATCCAGCAACTGCATCCTTTGCATACAGCATTGTGAGTACTTCAAGATGTCAGTTTGGGTTTCAAGACTAGTATTTTTGCTATAATTTTTCAGCTGTAAACTCTGCAGTTTTCATTTCAGTTTGGGTCAGAGGCTGAGGAGACTCATTTGACAGCTGGATGTCTTCAGCTGCTTTTTGTTCAAACATAATTCTATTATGACAGCTACACGCTTTAAAAAAATAAAACTGTAAACATCTCTTTTTTTTTTAAATGCTGCAAAAGGATTTGGTACTTATGAAAGGAGCAGTTTACAGCTATTGAGGAAAGGCACTCTTCCAAATATGTGGGCCAGTACACCTCAGTTATCACTTCAAAATTGCCTATGCCAGCGAAATGTTTGGGATCTTCTTGATAATTTCTTCCAGCCGTGGTGAAATATATAATATTTTCAGGATGCGGTCAAACCAAGTTGATTTTCACTGACCAAATCTGACCCAGTTTTGGAATCCTGGTCCCAGTCACACTGTACCATGTGGTTCCCTTAGTAGAGGTTTTTCTTGATTGAACTTCAGTATCTCAACACCAACTGCAAAACTCTATGCTAACCTGCAGATTGAGAAGCATTTGTGATTTTTTTTTGCCCTTCAGTTCTCTGGGTCTGATTCTGCTCTCACATTCATTTGACAAAATTCTTTACATTATTCTCCTGAATCTCCTTTTCAATTATTCCAGTCATTGCTGGCCTGAGCATACAGCAATTTAGCTGACCCATTCCTTGATTTTACTGATCCTGGTATCCAGCAGCTAAAAATTGCCAGGACTGAGATATATCAATGAACATGAAACCACCCACCCACCTTTCTAAATAATCAGTTTCTAGCACTATTGTCCTCATCCCTCTGTGTCTGGATCTCTCCCCTTCATTCTGGATACAGATTTCTCTTAGGCGACTTGATCCTGGCACTATCCCATTTCTTTTCAGTATCTTCACTTTAGTATCAGGGAGGCTTCTGCAGAACCAAGAATCTGTGTTAAGTTACTAGTAGATCATCTCCCATCTCACTTAAGCTACCATAATTTCTTTCTTTCCCATTGTTGGGATAACTCCACTCCTAGTTGCTAGAACATCAAAAAAAATTACCAGACATCTGTTAACCAGAGGCCAATGATAAAGGTGAGGTCTAATTCTGGAAGCCCAGAGGCAACAACTCCAGTGTTCCAACTAAATGGCAGATGGTGGCCATGGAAAAGATGCTGTTTTGCCCAGGTTAAAAAATTCATAGACTTTTTTTACTTTAGTTCACCCATACTTTGGAGAAGAGAACTGAAATTTGACATGTGGTGGCCCTTGTCTCAGGGATATGCCCTTTATCATCATTGTGGAAATTCACCCAAATCTGGCTAAGTTATTAAAGACTTAAAAAAAAATATTGCAGTTTCACATGACGAGTAGAGACCACTTGGATTTAAGTGGATAAATTCCTACTACCCTGAGTATGTTCCCTTGCAACTGTAACTATGGGCTTTGCCACGTCTGAGCATCTGAATTAAGAAAAGGGAGCCTGTGTCCTGTGGTAGCAATTCCATGTGGATGAAGCATGGGGTATAAAGATGACTGACTCAAATGCAGAAAGGCCAAAAGCCAGACTTGGATATAGGGTACCATGCAGAGTGTAAAATGGAACAAGGTAAGCAAAAATAATGGAACTGGGACAGAGGCAGGACTCAGAGGCAGACAGGTTGTGCCAAGTAACGAACATTTATTTCCAGGTTGTGAAAGCAGACCTGAAGATTCCCAGGTCTCACCCTTCTTTTGCTGTCAGCAAATGTCTGATAACTAAGGCAGTGTCCCAACCCCTCTATGGGATTGGTCCAGATAAAAAAAGAGAAAGTACTAGTGTGATGATGAACCACTTTGTCAATTCGAGTTATAGAAATCTGTTTGTGCATCTGAAGGTTTTGTTACATTTGATTAAAGAGCACATCATAATGCCTATGTGCCAAGGAGCAAAGTATGATTGTGTAAAAACCTTAATTCTGGCACTTCCTATGCTTGACTTCACAGTCTCAATAATATATTTACTGTAGGGCATGGGGATGTGTATGTACGTACATACATATTACACACACATATATTTTAAACTAAAGCTTAAATGCTAGAGAATTTGTGCCTCTTTGGTACCATGGGACCTTTTTTTGGGAACTGCCTTTTGTTAACTTGCCAGAGGGGTTTAGGGGAGTTGATTTTTCAAGCACTATATTTATTTTCTACTTTGTTCACTCTTGTTATGGCACTAGTCACCCCCTACATTTATTTGTGCACTTTTCTGAGAGACCTAATTGGCTCTTGACATTAATTCTCAAGTATTTCACAAGTTAACATTACACGCTTAACAAAAATAAAGTGGGAAATGTTTTTGAGAAAAAGTCTTTCCAGTGTTTTGACCAGCTGTCACAGATCACAATTCGGCTCATTAGATTCATGGAACTCCTATCATCGTTAAGCACGGCCCTCATTCTATAGTTCAAATAACAGCTACAATTCTTTAAGCTACATAAACTGCTATTACATAAATAAATAAGGAAACATCTTTTTTACACATTGTAATTCAATAATCAACAACTGCTTTTCTAATGAAATACAGGCAACCCCCGCTTAATGTTGTTTTGCTTAGCGCTATTTCGCTATAATGCTCATTTTACACTGATACCTGATTCCACTTAGCAGTCAGTGAGTTTCGTTATAACGCTCATGGGCATTGTACAGATGGCGGCAAGGAGAGTACATTAGTACCACAGCGCATCAATAGCGTGCAGCCTCATTGCGCAATTTAGTGCCAATTTGTTTGTGTTTCCATGTTGGTTCATCAAAAAAAACCTGGTTATTTCACTTAATGCTCAGTTTTTCGGGAATCAATTAAGAGCACTAAGCGGGGGTTGCCTGTACTAGCCCAACAGCTCTCATACACAAGTATAAAAAGGATAAGAGGACGCTTAATTTAAAAATCAGATTAAAAAAACCCCAGATTTCCTCATCTGTGCTATTAGTAAGACTTGAAACCATCAATGCTGAAAGATGGTATGTATTTCACTATATATATTTTCTTTTTGCAGTTCAGTCAAACATTAGGTATTTTCACCTTGGTTTCTATCACCTTACTTCAATGTGGTAAATTCTTTTGAGTGAATGCTATTTCAGACTAGCATTTGTACCAACTAATACTTGAACAGGGCGGGCAACTGTTTTGGCAGGAGAGCCGCTGAATGAGTTTTGGTGAGCTGTCCAGGGCCACATGGGTAGCCCTGCCCCTTGGCGGCAGTCCTGCCCCCTAACTGTTGCCCTGCCCCCAGTCTCCTTATTGGGACCAGAAGTCCCACCCCAAACCCCTCACCTTTGCTACCAGAAGTCCCTCCCCTTGCTTCCCTAGAAAGGGGGGTGTGTGTATGGTGAGGTGTGTGGGGGTGTGTGGTGGAACATAAGGTATGTTGGGGTGTGTTTATGTTGGTGGGGGTTGTGGGGACAAGGTGTGGGTGTGTGACATTTGTGGGGTGTGAGGGAGGGTGGTGGGGATCCCCACAAACTCCCCCACATGATGCACAGCCCTCACGGCTGGCAGCAGCAGCAGTTTGGGGTGCTCAGGGCACTAGCACCCAGCAGAGCTGTGCGTGGAGGCGAAGAGCTCAGCCAACCCAATCGTGGGGGCTCTGCGCAGTACAATGGCAGATCCTGCATTTGCACCCAGGGGAACCCTGTGCTGGAGCCAGCTGCCTTCCCCACCCCCTGCCGCAGGCCCCTGGAATCTGCGGGTAAGCAGGGGGCAAGGCTCCCTCCACTCCCTGTGGAGTCCGGGGACTTGCAGCAGGGGGTGGGAAAGGCAGCTGGCTCCAGCGTAGGGTTTCCCCTGGTGCCAGTGCAGGAGCTGCAGGTTGGCTGAGGGGAGCCCCCATGATAGAGTCAGCTGGGCAGGCTATGCTCCTTGCCCCTGCGTGCAGCGCTGGCTAGAGCCATGCCCTGCTGGGCTCCAGGGCCTGCACCACGCATGAGCACCCTGAGCACCCCTGCCTGCTGCTGCTGCCGGCAATGGGGGCTGCTCGCAATGTGGGGGAGTGTGTGGGGTGTCCCCACACCCACATGCTGCCCAGCCAAGCTGCCGCCAGCCCCAGCCCCATGCTCCTGCCCAGCTGCAGCTCCCCACTCTCCGCCCCTCTACCCTACCTCCTGCCCAGAGTGAGCAAGTTACCTGGGAAGCTGAGCAGGTTCCCATGGAGTGGCTGCAGCAGGGGCAGCAGGAGCCCCACCTGGAGGCTGCGTGCTGGCCAGGGCAGGCCCTTCCACCTACGAGGGCAGGAGTGAAGTGCAATAGGGTGTGTAGGCAGGGGTGTGTATAAGTGGGCGCCTTGCTCGCACCTTTGCGGACAGGAGGTCTGGGCAGAGCACATTTGTTGGTAGGTGCCCACGGGCCGGATAAACGTGCCTTTTCAGTTAGCCTATAAAATGCACCTCTCCCTTGCCTTAGGATGGTTTAGACAGGGATACTTCTGCTCTGAAGGGAGAGGGAGGAAGCTGGATTAGATGACCTCCTGAGGTCCCTTCCAACCCTACTTTCTATGACCCATCTCTAAATTATCTTGTTTGGCCAACAGCAGTCTTTACTGTCGACGTAGCATCTAGCACAATAGCTGATCCACCACTGGGGAATATAGGTAATGTTCAGTTCATGTACTGTAACAGAAAAAACATGAATCCAAGTAAAAATGGTTGTGTGTGATCTTAGTATTGTTTCCCTTGTCCTCCTTTTATCTTACTTTTAACACACTGGTTGCATCTTATCTTGATCTGGCTCTAAAAGTGCTTATGTCAAGGACTGTTTTTTACTCTTATAGAGAGGAATTCCTGTAACTAGGGCTGCTAGGTACTGCTGTAATACAAAAGAATGAGAAACTCAACGAAGGGCTAAAATGAACAAAGAGGATATGAGGTGAAACTAGAATTTTCATTTGTTTTGTTCAGAAAGTAGACTTCAATAATCCAAGTTATCTGTGACACAAAAATGCCATTAGAAAAAACAACACAGTGTCCCTTTAAGGAAAACTAATTTATTTGTCAAGGAAGCCATAGCTGCGATTCTGTGGCACCTAATAGTGACAGGATATGAAAACTGGGGGAGGCAGGGGGAAGAGAATGGAGGCAGCCAAGTGAGATACTGTTTTCTTCTGAGTGAACAATAACAGATGAGGCAGCGTTACTGAAAGACGCATAAAGCTCAAGGTGGGCTGAATCTTAATGGCATAAAATTACAAAACATATTAAAGACACAGCAGTTCATAACAATTAAGGCTGTATAACCAGACACCATTACTGTTTTAGTGTGCATTAAATACGGATCCAAGCCCTTAGGTTGCAACTCCCAGGGAGAATTACATGAGCACAAGTAAGAGAGCTCTCGGACAAGGCCTGCATTGTTCATAAATGCTTCTATTGATCTAATTTAGAAGGTATTGAATTCTCGCATTCTACAGAAATAAATAAATGTAGTAGTGAAGAACACAATCAATCCAACAGAGCAGGCAAGACCAACGTATTTTACGGTGATGACTGAAATGGCTTAAAATAGTCCTCTGTTACTCTTTTATTTTTTAAACCTCAACCACTGTCCAAGGAAAATAGAATTTTTCTCCTAAAAGAACTCATATGTGTATGTGCTATGCTGCACATCTTAGCTCAGAAGCCATGTTTTCTATTAAATTTAATTACAAAGGCACAAACATGCATGCGACTCAGGCATACATATGCCACACACAACCCCTCTCTAGTCTTCTAGCCAGCTCAGCTCAGCTCATTGCTTGCGTGCCTGCGGGGCAGTGATAATTACAATTACCCACTTGAGCACAGAATTCTTGTAAGCTACAATGCCTTGCCAGCTCACAAGAAGCAAGAAAACTGAGTAGGAGCAAAAAGCTGGGAGGTCTACACTAGCTCCTGGGATTGGCTTTGGATTAGCGCCAGTTCAGCAGCAGTGGAAGGCCCCTTCCCTGGCAACATTAAAAGCAGAGTCAACTGGTGCATAAGGACATAGCATCTTACCACAGAACTCCACCTACATTCATTTAAATGTATTTAAACGGTAATGGTCACCATTAATGTGGTGGCATTTGCAAATACCCACAGTACACTGCTACATCAGTACAAGGGAAAAATGTGCGTGATCACTACAGAGAGTAACTACTGAAAAGTTATTATGCATCAGATATCACATTGTAGCGAAATACGGCTTAAAAAGCAGCAGCATAAATATAGGCAAAAGGTTCCTGATCTTGACTCCCAACTCCTTTGTGACCTTGGGTAAATCATTTCAAGCCTCTGACTTAATTTCCTCATTAGTAAAAATGTGAATAAAGGATACCTACTTCCATGTCCCATAGGGGTACAGTAAACATTGGTTAATGACTTACTGTTTGCACAGTGCTCTAAACACATTGTTTGCACTGGGCTTTGTGAACTGCTCTAAGTCAGCATGATTAATATTAACATTTGCAGAGAGGAAGTTATTTATATCTATATATATATCTATATATATAAAGATTACTGACAATCAAACAAGGACAGATGCAATGTCAGTGTGGACAAAATAAGAATGGAGCACAGGGAAATAGAAAGTCTACTGTGTGTGTGATGAGTATGTTGGAGGAATGCCTATGAGGTCCTGGACTGAATTCTGGCAGAGAATATTATGAACTCAGAGGTTTACTGGCAAGAGGAAACCATGGAAAGAGACTTCTGTTGACTTCAGTGGGTTGCTGACTAGGACTTCTAGTGGCAAAAACCATAAACTATAGAAATCATAAACAAAGAAGAGCTGCTTATGAAGCTAACCACCTACAGAGCATTTTACACATTTTGAAACAGCCATGTATCCTGATGTATTTTGTCAGTCAGCTTGATGCACACTTACAGTTTTCCTAAACAGAAAGCATCACATCTCAAGTGAAATAACTAAAAATAGTTGCTCTAATGACATGATTTTACTATCTGCAGTGGTGCTATGCCTCTGTTAGTCTCAAATATAGCAAATGCAGAAAGGGAACCTAGAAGTATCTGTCCGTGCATGGTATAAAATGAGTTGATCATTCCATTTTCCTTCCCCTCCTGTCCAGCCCCTGAGCTGAGTTACTGTAACAAAAATTCAAAAAGCCACAAAAACATCACAATTGTGGTGTGATGGGGGTTGTGCAGACGACAGACATCCTCATACATTAGAAGTAGGGCTTTAGCCTATGGAAGCTTATGCCTTTCTGAACGACTTAGTCTTTAAGAAGTCAACCAGCCTTCCCTTTTCCCTTATATATTAAAAGCAAAGAATACCCAACTGTGTCATTAAAGCTGTGTATTATCTTGACACAGCAAATTACTGCCTGACCACCTTAGTTGTTACTACCTCTCCTTTCACCTTTCCACCATCCTCTTTTACCTTACGGTAGAGACAGGGGTGGCACTTTGTTTTTCCAGCCTGTAAGCACTACAACTCAAAAACAAACTCTCAATTGGATCCAAGAGCCAAATAAAACAAAACCCCTCAATTTTAAGAATTCTACCAAATTACAATCTCAGACTGCCATGGCAACGTGTGAAATTCCAGGAAGTTTGAGGCAGGACACAGAGTTGCATCTGACTGCTAAAAATGCAAAATGCAAGTGGACTTCCATCTAGAAGTGAAGAAACAGCAAGAGAATAATAAATACTGGTTAAGCATCTCTCAACCCTCCTTCAGAATGAGAGAAGCTACCAGGTAGAAATAACTAAAAGTGATAAGGACTAAAGGGAAAAACCAGTGTGTATTATACATTTTTATGCGGTATTGTGCATGACATGCACTGGAACAATGACAATCACATTTTTAATATCAATAAAGGAATTTGACCCACTCAGGATTTTGAATTTAGGAACTTAAATATTTAAGACTTTACACGTATCAGGACTTTGCCATTTGTGAACTTCACTGGAAACGGAATACATTGCAGTATATCCAACCAATCCATACTGCCATATGGGATAAGGGGAAGACGACTTCAGACAGGGTTCAGGAAATACTGGCATTACTCTGTTTTTGCAGATGACCATTAATTTGTGGATACATGGCTGTACAGTAATGCACACAACAAGAGTTTATAACAAATTACAGCACAGACATATATGAACTTGGATATATCAGAGGAACAATACCTTGAAAAACAAAAGGTTCCTATATCAATCTTAGGAGATTTTAATAAGACGGGATTTATGATACCAGAGGTTTGTCATGCTGCTTACATTTTGTCAGTACCACACACAACTACAGAACTACGTGCAGATAAAACACATTTATCTAAAGTGATTGATACATAAATGAATGGCTCTCTCAACCATTTTCCTTCTCAATCCTGCACTTATTTTTTTATAGCACTTTTTCCAGCCAATACTCCACGAAGATACATTTTTCTGGAACGAAGTGATGAAATGAATGTAATCAAAGTCCATTTTAGTGAGTGCACTGACAAGGCTGGAATGGAAAAACCTAAAAGTACAACCATCTTCTAGAATTAGTGACAGCACAGCTCAGTATTCCCTAAACAATCTTACTGGTATGATCCCTAGAGCATAAACCTGAAATACCACAGCCAATTGCCCTTTAAGTAATTATCTAAGGCAAAGTCAAAATGACTAAAAAAATGCTACCATTATATTGTTGGAGGTTTCTACAAAAATCACCTCAAGAAACAACATTTCATGAAAGAATCGTTTTGTGTTAGTCCCCAAAAGCACAGAAACTTCCAACTTATAAAATGACAGATGAAATGTACAGCTTGTGACTATCCTGCTGGAGTAACTAGGTCATATTAGACATTCCCTAGTCACTTTGCACATTGTACACAGTTAACCAAATGGCATGCTGAAACAAGTCAGGATGCAGCCACCCGAACTGCAGCAAAACAAACCACAAGTGTTCAAAATATATACTCTGAACATATTTACCGAAGAGTTTTCAAATGAAAACAATCTGGTTTTGTCATTATACAATGTTTAAACTGATTTTTTTTTACATTACATTTTCTATTCACATTGTGTCTGCGAATCTACCCAATCATTCTTTAAAACAACTCCAGCGTTCCACTTGCCAAAAGTTTGGTGACTAAAGATTGTTGAAAATACAGTATGCGTGTCAAAATTTGTATGACATCTCCATTCTGATCAAGATAAATTTGAGGAACAAAGAGCCTGATACAGTCATCAAAGTTAATGGGAATAGAAACAGGCTCAGAATAATATAAAGCGTACACACACTGATACATACAGGCATCTTCCTTTTATCTCCCTTGATAGATGGAGTACTATAGAGCTCTGATAATTCCTACTTCATTAGTTAGCACCAAGGTCAGAATAAGTCAAAGACACTATACAAGAGGCATTAGACCCCAGAGCAGGGGGTGGCAACGTTTTTGGGCAAAACACCTGCAACCTCAACCTGTAAGATATTGGTGTGCCAGGGGTGGACAGTGGGGGAGCCATGAGGGGTGCGATCCTTGTTGTGGCAACAAAGCCCCAGCCCCTGCCTCACTGTCTGCCCCGAGGTGCATGTGCCTGCCACGCAGCCCAGGCTGCTCACAGCAGGCGACAAGAAGCAGCTGCACCAGGTCCATGGAGCCCCGACCTGGCTTGCTGCCTGCAGCAGGTGCATGGGCACTTTGAGGTGGACAGTGTGGCAATGCAGCCATTCCCCAACAAGGACTGGGCCCCTCACAGCTCCCCCGCTGTCCACCCTGAGGCACACATGCCAGCAAAATGCCTTTGCATGCCAGACTCTGGTATGTGTGCCAGGGGTTGCCTACCCTTGTTCCAGGGCTCAAGTTACTACCTCCGACTTTCTTTAAAAAACAAAAAACAAAAATGGTTCCCAGTATCATGGCCATGAAGAAAAGAATTGAAGACACGAATGAAACTTGAAAATATGACCATAATACCCGTAAGTCTGCAGATAGCTTGAAACAACTGGCTCTGAGAACAGCTAACTGCCTAAGAGTCTCAACAACGTGTTAATTCCACCTGCCCACTGCAGGACTGGCTCACTCTCCCATTAAGGTATATCCTGGATGCCTCATTAAGTTGTTGAAGTCCAGATGCCATCACCACGTCAAGTAGGAGGCCACAATACAGGGGCAGAAGTATGCATGAACTGTGATTCATGGAATGGACACTGTCTTCATTCACTTTGGTTGCTAGGCTCATCTTCGTCACACAGGGGCAGCTAGGGCAGGGGTGGGCAAAATGCGACCCACAGGCCGCATCTAGCCTGTGGCGGGTCCCTCGGTCCCATCTGGCCCAGACTGCCTGGTGGTGGTGCATCCTTCCGCCCCCTGAGCATGAAGTGGGGCTGGGGCAGCTCTGCAGCTGGACTGCCTTTCTAGGCAGACCAGGCGGTGGCAGTCTCTTCAGTGGCAGCAGCAAGTGGGCCTCAGCCCCACAGTACTGGTGGGGACCTGTGTCACAGCCCTAACCCAGTGCGTCCCGCACTTGCTCCAGACTCACTTGCTCACACTAAACAGCAGCAGCGCCAGCCGGGCAGAAACTTCTGCTCAGCACGGGGAAATGTGGTCCCTCGTCCTCACCGCTGCCCAGTGCTTCCTGCTACAGCTGCCCAGAGCCCGCCCTTGGCTGCCCTGGGGCCACCACTGCCTCTGGGCTGCCCAGAGGTACATACGAAGTGGAGTAATTAAGGGCTCACAAGAGAACTCTTCACAAGTCATAGGCAGGTTATCAAGTAGTAGAAAGTCAGATTCATAAAACTTTTTTGCTTTTCTTCCAAGTAGTCCACCTCTTGAACTTATGTGGGCTGGCCTGAGAGAGTAAAAAACTATGCTTTCACATGCTTCTATGTAACTGTATGGTAAGAACAATCATTGGACTGTCTGAAAAACAAAATACTTCATTTCTGTAATAATGGCTATTTATGCTGGAAGAGCTGATTTTGAAGACAAGAAAATTGGGAAAAGCAGGGAGTTGTTCTAGGTGAGTAAGAAAATATTTCACTTCTCCAAAGGTTGAGGCTTTTTGCGGCAGAACTCTAGCTCAGTTAAAATCAAAAAACCTTTTCTTTCTTGTGAACTGCCCCAAAACATCTATGGTATGGAATATGCTGCATGCAGCTTCCCAGAACCGAGATGGTTTCCAGCAACAAGACAACAAGGCAAAGCCCAAGGGTCCCCTTTGGCAATCTAAAAGCAGTTATATTAGGTATTAGTGCTAGCCTCTGTTTCCCTGAAGCAACAAAACAGAACTCAGGTGGGAAGGAAGATACCTCCATCATCCCTAAGCACATCATACCTTGCTGCTTAGCTCTGCAAAGCCTGCATGCAGGAGGAGGGTTCTCAGCTGACATTACCTTTTTTTTTTTAACGGAATTTAATTTTGCTCTGTTTTGCATTATATTTCCCTCATTTAAAAATATAATTCTAGTAATGTAGCATAAATCTTCTTTCATCGCCACCAAAGGCCAGAATACTCAAAAGGAAGAAAGTCTGTCAACCAAGCCACATGAACTACTATGTTATAGGGGAGATCATAATAACTTTAAAGCTAAGTTGCCCCACATTTTCCAGCATAAAATATTCACCCATCCTTTTTTTTTTTTTAACTCTTTCCCCACCAGGATGTGGAGGGTTCTTTTGACATGTGGTGTCACAGAAGAGGAAAGCTGTCCCTGGAGCCACAGAACTGGAAAACTGGAGTTTAGGGCAGCCTACGCCAGTGCTCTCTCCTCCCTTTTCATAAGGCAGTCTTTTGCAAATGCTCCCCAGGCTGGAAGTGCTACTGCTAGCTTGGCAGTGGTGTGCATTAGCACATTCATATTATTATTTTGGAATTTTGTAAATATTTTGCTGATGACACAAACATGATTTTGTCCAGAGGCCTCTGTCTCATTCAATGCACATGATGCCTGTTGCTCAGGAATTCGTAGGATTCTGTTATGCATACATTTCCTTCTCCTTTGCTCTGAAACTTGGAAGGCATGTAGTAAAACGGGGGAAAGAACAGAGACAGGTTAAGGCTGTTCAGTGCCATCTACAAGTCCCCATCCCTTTTTCCTCATTTAAAACAGAGATAACAATTTCCTAGGGAAGACGTAGAAGTAAATACAGCACATTAGTGGGAAATATGGATATTAGAGTTTGCGAGAACACATGAAGGGCACAAACACACAATTGCAATGGTGGGCAGCAAGGTAGGCAAGGGCTGCATTTGAAAGAAGAAAATATAAAGAAATATTGAAAAATTATCCATTTGAGAAGCACAATCCATCTTCTACCTCAAGTATATGAGGGGTCCTATTGAAACCATGTGCATAATCAGAAACTATGTCATATAGCATACCCTCAAGGAAGTCATATTAAGGTTGTGTGGACATAAGAATAAAGACAATTAAAAGTTAAGACATTAAAGTTGTGCAGCCTTGATGTCTTAATTTTTAACTGTCCTTGAAAGGTAAGGGACATTAAAAAACTTAAATGGAAGTACTGCTCTGTTGTACACAGGCCTATGGACATCATCACAAGTGAAGGGAAAGTGACAGAAGGATGTGGTATAAGCTTTTTGGGGCAAGGACTGTCACATTCTTTGTTTGTGCAGTGCCTAGAACAATGGGGCCTTTTTAAGTTTGGCCTCTGGGGTTACCTGAATATAAATGTTAAAATAATAAAAAAAACCCTAATTCCTTTCCTTATCTCTCTCCAACAGGAAGATGCACAGAAGCAAACTGCTCCCAAAGCAAAGACAGTAGATGACATTTTCTCCCCAAAAGCTATGTGCAAAGTTCCCTTTTTATATTTCCCCTTTCTAAGCAAAAACAAATGTGAGAGAACAGAAACAAGCCTTTGGGCAATACGCTGTCCTCAGTCTGTATATGCAATTCACATCAACATGGAAGGGTACCTCTGTTGGACCAGGGGCTATGTATAGACCTAATTTTGCTGCTTATGAACCATCTTAATGTTCACATTTCCCTCTTAGTTACTGGCAATACAGAGTACTTAAATGTAACTCAAGGGGAGGAATGAAGACAAATTTCCTTTCTTTCCTCTTCCCTTTGGATCTAAGAAAATAAAGTGTGTGTCTTTCTTACCTTCCCCTCCACCCAAGGCAGCTGTACGAAAGGAAGGTGGTGGGTGGGGGAGTAGGGAGAGATGGCAGAAAGAATGGAGGACCATGATTCTGTGAAGCTCTTTGTTTCTGACAATATCTCCCCCTATCATGGCCCTTGACTGTTTGTCCCTTGTACTGGGCCAGGAGCACTTTTGTGATGGGTGCTGCGCTGGTGTCTAAACTCAGGAAATGGGAGCAAAGGACTAATTCTACACTAGGCCCTCACTCAGGCACTCTATTTAACATTGCTGTGACTGGCACTATTTTCTCTGCCCAAATGTTTGGTGGAGCAATCATCAGACAGAGTACAATTTCCCCCTGGCTGAATCCTGTGTACATGGATCTGTTTTCCCCAATATTCACAACTGTGTCCAGCTGAGGAAGACCACAAACTGCAACCACTGCTATAGCGCAAAAGGTTGTTCTTGCACCTTGCTATTGTGCCTGAAAATGGACCAGGTCTACTATAAACTGTAGTAGACTGCAGACATAAGAACTACACTTTGGAGGTTCTGAAACCCAATTGATTAAATACCACAATCAATGTAACTCCTTCTGAGAGGATGCAGAAATCCTGTGCTCTTTTCAGGATCTCTGAGCCAGAAAATTAATTTCTATTTCCAAAGGCACAACTGGAGATTCACCAACAAGACTGTACGTATGGTGACATAAGGGTTCATTGTCTTATAGAATTATCTGTATGAGCTGCTGTCACTGTAAATTTAGAAACCTAAGATTTGTCATGCCAGGTTAAATTAGTAGTGCATCAAATTCAGCATCCTACTTCTGACAGAAGCCAAAATCTGATTCTTCTAAAGAAAATGGAGGGGGGGGGGGAAAGGAGACTATAATATAGCCTTCAATGTTATTTCAAAAGAAAATGCCTTCCTGGCTCTTGTCATGACCAATTTATATGCCAAAGCGTTAGAGTTGATTACTCATGTACTCCATAGCATTAACTCTGACTACTGTAGCTTTCACAGCTGCAATTGTTAATGGTCTAACATTATAATATGTCCTTTCTTAAATACAGCTAAAGACCTTAAAATTTGTACCGCATTTCTCCCAGTGAAATCAACAGAGCAACTGCACAATTTATAAAATGTGTTGCTACTCATCTGGTAAATTTGTACCCTTTGCACCTCTGAAAACCTCATAGCCCCTTTGCAGCTCTCAGACCTCCAGCCATCATCTCTATCAGGACCGAGTTCTGCTACTCTCTACTTCCAAACCTGGCATTTAGACTAGTTTCTCTTGGAGTGATTACCTTAGCAAGTCTTTGTGAAGCAAATTCAGTAAGTACAATGATAGTATTAGCCAGGGGCCAACCAGATTACAGAAAGCAAAATACTACTGATTTTAGGACAAAAGCATAAGCAAGAAAACAACAGTCCACACGTGCTAAAGCTTACCAGGTCTCACCCATGGACACCAGTTCTGGCAGGTATATTACACCAGCTTGTCAATTCTTTGTTCCAGAGTCAATGCCTTACTGTCCCATGTCAGTTCTTGGATCAAGTGACTGTAATCCGCCTCTAAATTGTGCTAGACACTTTCTACAGTTCTCAGTTCTTTGCTTGGCAATTTTCTTCAAGCAATTCAAACCCAGATACATGATTTCCCCCAGGCAAGTAGGGCGTCTCCAGACTGGTTTACCTGCCTAAGGATTTGCATTAATTACCCTCCCCACTGATGTTAGTTCCTGTAGGAAACTCCTATAATTTCCTCCTAAATTTTCCGTACAAATAACTCTTTATAAAAGAAGTTGATATCTCTGAATATTCCCCGTGTACACAGGGTCTGGCACATCTCAGTGCTTCCTAGGTCTCACATTTGCCACAGTCCCTTTTCTCATATTATGGGATAATATACACAAGGTAAGACTGGCCACCTTTCCTAAAAATCTTTGCTAACCTTTTATTTAGGAGAAAGAATGTAGGAGACCCCCTGTCAACTCCTGATGAGTTTTTATTTCTACTCCAATGGAGCATGCTGGTGAAATATGCAGTTTAACGAATCTGCAACGTTCTGTAAGAGAGGTAATTGTCTAACACTGACAGAGCGTCTGGTGACTCAGCACTAGAGGTATTCAGGGCAGAAAGAGGCGGTGCACAGTGAAAGCAACTCATTTTTTTTTAAAGTATTGATTTATAAGTAGAAGCTGCAAAGTCACTCCTGAGCATTTTTGAGAGTGTGAGTATTTATTAGGTTTTTTATTGTTAGATAAACCCTGACCTTCAACTCTAGGTGCTGTACTTAAAAAAACCTGAAACTTATTTTGACTAAAATCCCAAGGAAAGCTTCCCAAGATCCACCCAAATAAGTTTCCCAACATTCACCCCCCCATCCATTACTCTACCAAATTAAGGGTTTTTTTCTTCACTGCACACCGCCCTTCGAAACCTGCTTTCCTCATTGTGTACATTAATTTAAAATGATTAGTTAGTCAGTTAGTCAGGCTGATCCTGCCTGCCTAACCTGGTTTCTTTCTATGACCAGGTAACAAAGAGCTTAGATGGGAAGGAGGAAGTCAGCGTCATCTTCTTGGACTTCCAGAAGGCCTTCGACACAGTGTCCCACCCAATTCTGGTGGACAAGCTGAGGGACTGCAGCATTGATGAATGCACGGTCACACGGGTGGCAAACTGGCTCCAGGGGCGACC
>NW_017729024.1:77346140-77371802 GCF_001723915.1 Gavialis gangeticus
GTCTGTTCACCAGGGCCCCCCTTGGAGTCACCAGGAACAATGGCCACAAGCTGAGGGAGGATAGGTTTAGGTTAGATATTAGGAAGAACTACTTCACTGTAAGGGTGGCCAGAGCCTGGAATAGGCTTCCCAGAGAGGTGGTGCTCTCACCTTTCCTGGAAATCTTCAAGAGAAGACTGGATAGGCACCTGGCTGGGGTCTTATGACCCCCTGCCACCCCCCCAGTGCTCCTTCCTGCCCATGGCAGGGGGTCGGACTAGATGATCTGTCTAGGTCCCTTCCAACTCACTGATTCTATGATCTTCACTCCCAGAAAAAAATAAATAAGTCAGGAAACGATGTATTTTTCAAGAGCCCATTAAGATGTGTTCTGTCAGGTCAAAGCCAGCAAAGCAAGCTGAAAAGCCTCTCTGAAAATGTTCTTCACCACCATGTCCTCATTTAATAATGTTAGAATCACAACATCAAGGTATCATACACAGAGAGAGAAAGTCTCTAAAGGAGTGATAGTCGAACAGGGTGCTTTGAGATTCTTTCAAGGGTGCTGTGAGGTACCATGCAATGTTAGCATGATTAGGTGTGGAAACGTGATTCACAAGATAAACCTAGGGATTTCAAATAAGAATTTATAGTGTTAAAAACATTCTGACCTCTTGTGGTCAATTCTGAGTTCTTTGCAGTAGAAGAATAAGTGATTCTTTTTTGGTAGACTAAAAACGAGTGAAAATTAAATCTTATCATTTTCCAAGGGATGCTTTGAGTTTAACAAGGTTAAGAATCACTGGTCTAAAGCAGCAATAACACAGACCATTTAGAGTTTTATAAATCAAAAAACACCCTCAAACCGCACTCAGAAATCAACTGGCAGCATGTGTCAGTGGAAGAACACAGGTGCAGTATGCGTTTCCTGAGTAATACTCTGCCATCTCCAAATGCTTCACTTTCTCCAGTGTAAGATACATTAATCCACTTTCAAAGTGACAAAAGCATGGAAAACTCCTGATGTCCACATGCAAATTAAAAAAGACCAAGGTCCTCTTGAAAGTTGTGATGGACTATAGGTTTTATTGGAAATTTCTATTTTAAAGGGGTTCATATTGTTATATAATGTTCTATGTCTCAGTTCACGCACCAGGCTTTTACCCAGGGAAAGAAGAGTTACTAGGTCCTTTCTGTTAACAGAGCTGTCTACCAACTGCACAAGACAAGACAGAGCTCCAGAAACAGAGGAACTGAATAGTTTTGTTGACACATAAAACAAACCTTTGGGTTTCACATGTTCTCGCTAATGAGAGATCAGGTCCCTCTTTCAGGAGCTGAACTGGAAGTTAGCTGTTGAGTGAAGGCCATGGAATAACCAGGGAGGGTCAGGGACTGAAAGTAGGAAGGAACATCTAGAGCAGGAGTGTGTCGTGTCGTGTCTCCCCACCCCCTCACTGCGCAAGCCATGCCCAGGCTGGCTTAGGGGGACTTTCGGAGACCACGTAAGGCTGCAATGGTCTCAGCGAAGCACCATCCCTCCACCCCCTCCCAGTACTCTCCTATGATACAAATACCTCTTGCACTGAGCCATGCACCACTCTAGAGGTGGATATTTATCCAAATGTGAAAAATACCAAATACTTTTTACTGATCAACAAAAAAGTATATTTTTCAGCTAACTCCACCTCAATTACAAGCAAAATCACACAAGAGCATTCCAGGTGATCTTCCATGCAATTCCAAGCAACCAAATCAGGAACTGGTAACAATGACACACAAACAAGAAAGTAAAGCATGGCAAAATTTCGTTTAAAGCTAACCTGAAAATAATAACATTTATTCATGAATGTGATTGATACAGCTGCAATCTTCCATGGGATCCACCAGTGCAAGGCACAAGTATCAGCCTGGCAGATCCCAATGCACAGTCAAGTAGGGTTACCATATGTCTAAGATTTCCTGGACATGTCCTCCTTTTGGGTCCTCCGATCCCTATCCTGGCAGTTTTTTTTAAATATGAACATACGTGTGGGATTTTTCACTTTTGATGCTAGTAGAACTGCATTTCCTGGCTTGTCCTAGCAATGTGTGCATTTACTAGAGATCAGGGTTTTCCATCTGTGGTGGAAAAATGTGTATTTTCCTCTTTAAAGGAGGAAACTGTGGATTTCCCTTTGCAGCCTTCCAGCCTGCCAGGAGCTGCTTGGGGCAATTGGAAGCAAGGAGTACCACATTAATCTGTGCACATGCATGTATGTGGCCAGGATATAGCCAGGCAGGGTGGTGGGAACAGCCCTGGCAGCAGGTTAGTCTATGAGGAAAAGGGTTTGGAGGGTCAGGGCTTGGGACTGTCTGGAGGGCTGTGTGTATGTGGGTGTGTCAGGGGTGTGTGGAGGGGATGGGTATGTGAGAGGGGGGCCGGTGCCTGCCAGTGCTGAGGCAAGGTGTCTGGGCGGTGTGGCTATGGCAGGGCAGAAGGGGCAACAGGAAGTACCTGCCCCTACAGTGGGGGGAGGAGGCAAGGGGGGCCTTTGTGGGCAGTGGGGAGCTGCATTGCTGGGCTGGCAGCACCAGGGCCGGTGCCTGTGCTCGCAGGGGTGGAATGGCTGGGAGACACTGCCCAGGGGGGCCATGGCCAGGCCACCTGGTATGGCGTGGGAGTCCCAGCGCAGGGTGAGGGGTACCACAGGCCTCCCCTCCTCCTCCTTCCAACCTGCACCAGGGCCAGACTCGCTCGGCCACTGCCCATGAGCCACAGCCACTGCAGCTGCCACGTTCCAGCCCAGTCAGGCCAGGAGCAGCTGGGGGTTCCCTCCACCAGGGCTGGGGGCAGCAGGGGGCTATGCCTTGAGAGTGAGGAGCACTGGGAGGGTGGAGGACTGTAGGTCAGGAGTGTGGGGCACTGACAGCAGCAGGGGACTGCTGGCTGAGAGTGAGGGGCGCCAGCAGGGACAGGGGGCTGCGGCCTTATTGTTGTTTTACATCTAATTTCTGAGACAGTAACACTTGTTATTTATAGTAACAATTAGAAACTGCCCCTCCACAGTCATATTCCCCCCCACCTGCCAGTTGTTTTCTTTTTGGAATTGGAAATATAGTAACCCTAGGGTCAAGGCTTCTGTTTCTATGTTAGATTGGTTTCTTTTTTAGATTCCAAACTCATTGTATGAAAGGCCACCCCAGGGGACTGCCCTAATCACTGCACTTTTGGCTGTTTAGCAGAAGATCCCTCCCTCTGTCTCTAATCTAATCTTATTGTTTTCTCTCCCAACCCTAGGTCCACTGGCAAGAAAATAATTGCTATCTTCTTGCCCTCACTGAGGCACAGCCAGGATTGCAAGTAAGCAGCGCTTCCCACAACCCAGACAATGTTCAGGCTCAGAGGACTACTAAGGTCAGAATTTGGTCAAGCAATTTAAGAGTCTTGCTCTATAGTGCAGGCACTTTTAGGGATTGAAACTGAAATTAAAAAAATAAGGCAAGGGTACCTACCACTCTGCACCCTATCCCAATCAGTCTGATTCTATATTTGAAAGTAGTTTTCACTGCTTTAAATCATCAAATGATAATGCAGAAGCATTAAATCTGCTAAGAAGCCAAAGACAACAATGCAACTTATCGCTTAAGCATTTAATGAAGTAATACTGAAAAAAAAAATCAGGGGTCAGCACAAGTTAATGCTTATTAATTAAAGGTGTTGCATATATAACAAACACTCCTCTTAATGCTTCGAAATGTCTGAATCCTTCTTACAACCTCTCTCACTACACTAAAAAGAGTCTTTATGAACATGGTTCTGTGCTTTCGGTAGTGGCTAACATAATCGTAAATCCACGTAATGTTCAGAAAATAAATCTTTTGCTCTCTGCTGCCTGTATAGGAACATTAATCTTAACAAGGGGAGCACAATGCAGGACCCCCTTATCTTCTTTAAGTAGGGCAAGTACTTTATTCCTGTTAATTGTCCTGACAGAAAAGGATCAACACTGCATTAATCCATTTACTTCATGGCTCTATGAACATTTTTCCTGAAAGCTACAAAGGTGTAGCATGCTTGCTCTTACCAGAGCTAAAGCTACTTCATGTGTAATTGTCATCAGGCCAAATGATGGCCTGTCTCTTCATCCATTTATATAATTCTGCACAATTCAGGGAGAAAGAAATCTGCTTTTTTCTTCATTTAGCTGCTTGCTTATTGGTATACTGAACTGCACCAAGTCAGGGTGGAGAGTAGTATCGTTTTTTGTTTTATTTACCTAAATGAGCCCACCCCACATTTCAAATACAAATCATTAGGAGAGCTACTTATCTGTAATAATAATGTTAGTGCTGGAACAACAACTAATCTCACTCGCACAAACAATGCCAGACAACAGCAGCATTTATTAGGCCTCCATTTTCCTCTTACCCTAGTCTCGTCACTGAGAAAAAACACCAAAAAGTACTGCATCTACATTACTATGCATGTATCTGGGAGCACCCCCTTAAGCGTCTTTATGCTGAGATCCTAATCAGCTACATAAATTTAAGGAGAGCTTGCTCGTCTATTAAGGGGATCTATGGGAAGAGTACTAGAGGACCAGAAGTGCATAAGATCTCTTTAGGGGTCTACCCAACTTGAGGAGGCAACTGGCTGATTTCATGGGCAGATCGTGCTACGGGCCACCATTTTCACGGGCTTATTGCTGTGCCTCCCCCACACCTCTGACTGGCTGCGGGGCCCTGGTGTTACCTCCTCCCCCCCCATCGCCAATTAATGGAGAGGGCCATCCATCATACAGCCCCGCCCCTCACTGCTGATTGGTGGAGACGGGTGGGGCTCTCAGCCCATCAGCGGTGAGAGGCAGGGGCGACAGCCATCTTGCCCACTCGCCTTCTTGTCGGCAGCCCCATTTGTGCTGGGCTGCATAGCCAGGAGGTCTGCCGGTTCCCACTGGGGAGCCAGCATTTTATTTTTAATAGTTTTTTTGGTCTTTCCACCTTCCCATGGATCTTGCGGAGATCATCCAATTTTGTGATTTCCACAAAATCATGATTTGAGTAGGTCCCAAGTTATCTTGCTTGTGGCCGCACTTCAAGATGGACAGTTTCCAGCCTGAACTAAAGTGAGCTGGGGCTTGAACCCCTAATCAGAGCTGTGCTGACCAGCTTGGATTCAAAGTACAACTGAGCAAATGCTGATAATTTTGTCTGTAGATGATTGAGGTATCTGGGCAAATACACAACTAGGAATACATACGGGCTATATCTAAGTAGACATAAATGATAGCATATGTCTTGAGAAAGCCTGAAAGCAGGACTGGGCACATATTCAGGACCTCTCTAAGGCATCTATTCAATCTAATTGTCAGACTTGTTCCTGTGCTGACCACAAAGCACCTAGCTGGGGCCTGGTAACTAGCAGCAGGCCCAGCCTCAGCAGAGGCAGTGGAGCGACGTCCAACTGTCGTATACTACACAGCCAACAACTGATGCAAGTAAGCGCAATGGACATTTTAAAATATCTGGCACCAAATGCCACAAATTTAAAGGTAGGTAGGTGTCAAATTCCTACTAAACTCCCAAAGAAACCAATTAAAGTTCAGCACCTAACTACCTATAAAAGTAAGTGTCATACTGTCAGGTACATCTAAGCCCAGCATCCTGTATTTCACAGTAGCAGAGAGTGGATGCTAAGAGGAAAAATATTTCTGCAGGGCCTATCCAGTCCGAGCTGTTCTCTGCTTTTCTTCCCTTGCAGTTTATAGCAGTCAGAGACCCAGTAATCTAATTTGTGGGTTGCACCCCAAACTATGCGGTTTAATACCCACTAATGGACCAGCTCTGCATCAATCTGTACAACCCTTTTTTGAATTAGTTAAATTATTATCCTCTACAGCAATGGTCTCGAACCTTTTTATGGTGAAGATCACCTTTTGGAACTAAAGGTCACCCCAGGATCTACCACGCCCCCCACCCACTGCCCCACCCACTGCCTCCACCCCTGCCCCACACACTCCTGGACCTTGGAGTGTCCCAGAATTGGCCGGGCCACTTTTGTGCCTTGGCTGTACTGTGCTGAGCCCACCCGGCAGCCAGAGGAACGTGGCACTGGGCCGCCGCCACACTGGGTCTGGAAGTCTCCGCGATCCAGGGGTGTGTGTGTGATTGGGGGGGGCTCTCACTGCTGGGTGCAGCCTGGCAAAGGCCCAGGATGAGGTGGCTGTTGCCATGGGCTGCCTGCTGCACCCTGACCATAGTTGGGGGGGCACAGGCCCCCATGGCCTCCACCAGACTGTGCCCAGTGGCGGGAGCACCCCAAGTGCCCCTAGACGACCAGCTCTTCCCAGACCTGGCTGGGCTGGGGCTGCCCCCATGTGAGTCCCTGCAGCTCAGCTGAGCCACACTTGCACGTGGCCAGCTGCAGCGGGACTCGAGGCGCAATGGCAGCAGTCTCTGCCGCCGCCTCAGAGATGGGGAGGGAGCACCCTGTACCCCTGGAAGAGCCCCCCCAGGCTCCAGTCCTCCCACCACCTGGCTGGGCTAGGGCCCCACTTACTTTCCTCTGCTCCTGGCTGGACTGCACGGTCAGTCACTCACCGCAGGGGCCTTGATCTGGCCCCCGCCCCTTCCTTCCCCCACAGATTGACCTGCTGGGACCAGAGAAGGTGGGTGCGTACATGCGTGCACACCCAGCTGTCCCCCCCAGCCCATGATCTACCAAAAGAGGCTCCAGGATCTACCTGTAAATTGGAATCCCCAGGTTGATGATCACTGCTCTACAGCATCTTGTGGCGATCAGCTTTGCAAGTTAATTACACAGTGTGTGAAAAAATGCTTCCTTTTGTTTGATTTAAACCTTCTTTCTAACAACTTCATTGTATATCTGCCAATTCAAGCCATGTGAGAATCTGCCCCGTTACTTTTTTAAAGTCACACAGCAAAGAGTGCTGGCTCTTAGCAGGAGTTCCTGTCTGTCAGCTCCAGGCTTAATTACAAGATGATATGGTCGAACCCTTTATAACTGAACATTTCTATTCATGAAGATACATCAATCTTGTTTCTAAAAAGAAAGATGAACTTCTGCAACAATTCTGATAAAAATGAGTTACAAAGGAAGTTTTACACAAAGGAAAAATCATTTTCTTTTTGAGAGACCACTTTCAGAAATATGTCATTACAAGAAAAGGGCTCTCCCAGTATCTGGCATTTATTCTCCTTGAATGAGCATGCTAGAAATTTAAAGACTGCCTTCCGTTACAAGATACTTCTCTTGATTCAGTCTACGAAGAATCCATCTAGCTGCTAAATAATTTGCTGGAATATACCTGTATATACAGAAGCAGTTGAAATAAAGTTATCTGTGATTGCTACATCTCTTCACCAGAAAAGGGGAATTAGATATTTAGCCTTTGAAGTCCTGCTGAGACAACTGGAACAGAAGCATCATAGCTGTGATTAAAAACAAAAAAATAGCTAAAAAGCTGAAACTTACTTCCTGTGTGGATAACTCTTATTCCACACTAAAGGAACCTTTTTGCTGCTTACCTTAAGTTTACTTCCAAAGCAACTAAAAAGACTTTCCCAGACTGGTATGTGTGGGAAACAAGAAGCAACTTCAGAATATTTCACACTATATGCCTGGGTAGCCCAGCCCTTATAGAAGCCTAATCTGAATTGCTGTTTCCCTCTTCCATGTTCAGAGCTGAGCTATATATAAAACAATTTTAAAACACTAAATTAAGTTTAAAAATCAGACATAATTCCAACCCCCAGCATAACAAACAATAATCAAAAGAGGATATTTAAGTCTAAGTAGCAACACTATTTTACCTATTGTCAGTGGTTTCAATGTACATGCACCCATCCCTCAGTCAAGTTCAAGTAGTGCTCTGTGGCATCTTACTCTTAGGTGTTCAGATTCCTTAGTACAGGGCATAAATTGAAACAGGGAGAGGGGGTAGAAGGATAATTTCAGCAGACTTACCCTAAGACTTCAAGTTAATGATCCATTTAGGAAAGATCAGCTTCAGTCCTGGAGGGTATGCCTACAAGGCACAAAGCCATATCATTCAGAGATACCCAGGCTAGACTGGTCAGGGAGAGCTTGGGTTTCTGGAAGTAGCATAGCTGGTCAGTACAAAAGCTCCACCCTAGCTAATACATGCTACTTCTCAGATGAACAATTTGTGTGGGCTGAGCCCTGTGCTTAAGCAACTATACTGCTTCTAGTCCCTGAGCTAACTGGGATATCTTTGCATGGCACTGTATGATGCCACGTAACATACCTGGAAAGCGATCTCCAAAAGAACCCTCAAAACAACCTACCTGATGGAGGTTTATTCCCCTATGAGAGGATCATTTCAGACACTGCTTCAAATCTGCTTTTTTATTATAGCCATATCAAACTTCCTTTTAAGAACACTTACTCAGCTCTGCCTGAGTCAGGCAAGTCTGAATGTCCAATACAACAACAGAGAGACAAAATGGATGAGATTTTTCTCAGAGACAGAAAAGGCAGGCAATTGCCTGCTCTTGTTCTGAGGTCCCAAAAAGAAGTGGTAGATTTAAAGTATTCCAGGTAAGGTCTTACAGGAAAAAATGTTGTGTCTAGGGCTATTAAAGACACAAAGCCCCATTTTGAATGAGATGTTTATTGTCTATGATAGAAACAGTTTGCCAATACTGTGACTTCAGCAAACCCTTCTAATTAATATGTTAGTTCCTAAGATGGCATAGGCAAAGGTGGGTATTTTCCTGATTAGGGTTTGGGGCACTACACTAGGGTTTGGTGAGCGCAGCTATATTGGTTAGGGTGCAACTTCCACACACCTAAAAGACCAACAACACATTTAAATATAGACGGGACTTAAGAGGAGAAAAAGGTAAAGTTGCATCTTCAAGCTGTAGCCAGCAGTCCCATGAGAGTTTGTTTTTTCAAAAAACCTGAAGACAACTTCTGAAAGCAGTACTCAGTCAGTAATATTCAATCTGTTCATTTGAGCCTCAATCATACATAGCCCCTGTACACACGCAGAACTCCAAAGGAAGTCAGTGTTGCACAAGAACAGCAAAGCTGAGCCCTTTACTTTTTCGGACATGACATTTCCCTATCTTTTTAAGGTACACTTGGACAAGTTAGAACTAGATTAACATGGTTAAATATATTTATGAAGACACTGCCAACTGAGCTCTATGGCTTCATTAGGCTAGATTCTGAGATTTTAGTGGGTGTTGTTCACGTTCACTTTTAGAGCAGGTACAGGCCCATACACTGCAGAGGGTGTGACAATAACTTTATTTCCCAACACACACCTCCATCAGCTGGTAAACAAACTCATTTGGTTAGGGAACATAGAAGGAACACAAACATTTTATGACGACTTGTAAAGCATCCACTGAATTACCAAATCAAGTTTCCAAAAATTTAAAATTTACATCAGAAAACTGGCCAGGAAGTATGCATGTATATGTGGTTAAAAAACAAAAACAAAACAGCCATAAGAACAAAACCCCCACATCTTCCATCATATTGCAAAATAATTAGATGTAAAGAATTCAGACACTGTAAGCCAGATTACTTTGAATGGAAGAGCACACAAAACATTTTCCTGTGTGATGTGTAAACCCGTGTCTACTTCCCTGACAGATGCAAGTCCAAGGGTTCCCATGGTTTTAGCTTTTCCCAAAGCCCCAGGTTTGTGATTACATATTGCAGCAGATACAAGAGCACCAGAACCAGCAAAATGAAAATCAGACATTGTTTTACACATTCAGCTAGGTGACTATGAGAACAGAGGGGAGGAATGGAGACAGGAAGACAGAAAGGAAAAGATGGCTGCTGTGAGAATCACAAACTCTGTTCACTCACCCCACAGTGAGAAGCAGAAAAAAATTCTCTACTTCTGCAGTCTCAGCCTATCATAGATAGTGATTCTTCCTTTCTCTCTGAACTTACCTGGTCAGCTCAAATCCCAAATTACCACATTTTCTCGCACACAACATGCAATTTTCCCCAAAAAGCCAGCTGCTGGAAATTGGGATGTTCATTAAAAGCAAGAAGATACAGTAGTAGCAGTTTGCGATGCTTAAGTCTCTGTCTGGTAGGTGAGGAGGGCAGGGGGCACACCAAAGTAAGGTTGTACATAGTCCGTAGACAAGCAATAAAATGAGCATGCTAGCCTTCCTAGCTGCCACTACTTATTTACTGCTACTTACTAGTATTCTCAAGGAAAAAAAAATCTTTTTTACTTTTTCATCCTGCCTTTTAAAAAACAAGTGTACATCCTCTTCTTGGGTGTGTTGTATCAGAGAAAATACGGTATGCCATTTTCCCCACCTACAAATCACCACACTCTATGAAGTGCTGCACAGTTTTTAAGGGGAAAAAAAAAGCCTTACATCCTATCTTCACAGCCTAACAAAACCTCCACATTTGTTGCATTTGACAAAGGCAGTTTCCATACTGCATAACAAAAAATAGATAGTAGCCTGTGATAATTTCACAGACCAGGAGTAGGCAACCAATGGCCCATGGGCCAGAAGCATGTGTTCTCGTCTGCAGAGCTGGGGAGCTTTGGCAATATTCAGCAGCTGGGGGAGGGGGTGTCTACCTGTGCTAAGGCTGGGCAGTGGGAGCTTACCCTGTGCCAGGATCAAGCAGCAAGAGCTTCACCCATGCCACAGTAAGGCAGTGGGGAGCTTTGCCTAAGGGCTGGCTGGAAGAAGCAGCAGTGCCTGGGTTTTAGCACTGGCTTGCCTCAGACCTAAGTTGGGTCATTCTGGCCTGCCAGTGAAAATGTTGCCAACTGCAGTCACAGATTATTAGATTTTGAGGTTACATCTCTTTTGCCAAGGTCACACAGTGAGAGTAGCATATTTGGCACTAAGAGCCAGGTGTCCTGTTTCCCAGTTCAGTGCTCTAATCACTCATGCCATCCGTCTCCCAATGTACTTTATTAATTTACATACACAGAGTAGTCCTACTGCTGCTGAGTAGCTTATTCAACTGCAGCCAAGATTGTACCATAGGATTTTATGGATGGAGAAGTAATTCATTCTTAAAACTGTACAGACAGCTCATTGCAGCATCCTACTTTTATTTTTTAAAAGAGAAATTGGGTGTTGCTACCAGGTTTTGTGAAAATTACAGGATTTTTGGTTTAGGAAAACAAAAACGAGTAAGGTTTTTCTGAGGTATTAAGAGAAACACAAGATTTCTTCATGTCAAACAGCAAATGTGTCAGGGTTTATGATTATATAATAACATCTGCGCAAAAGAAAAATGGTTATTGCTACAATGCTATGAATATAGAAATGAGATATTTTCTGTTGTAGACATCACAGGTGGTGTTATTGTGGTCATTTTGTATCTGATATTATGATTAAAAAATTAATCTGGGCAGACTGTGGAGAAACTAAGTCAGTCAAGAGCTTATGCAAATATATCACAAAGCTATGTTTCTATAAGTTACCCTATACCTTAAATTATTTTAATGCAGCAACCAGAATGAAAAGAAAGAGAGAGTAGAAATAATTAATAAATCAGATCTGCAGCCAGGCTTCAGCCAGATTCTATTATCAGAGGACATGAAAAAGGGACTGAGAGTAAAACAAAATATAAATGAGCTATGCTGAGTTCCAGTGTTTATAACAGTGGATGTAAAAAGGGCCATTCATTATTTATAGTTAAGAAGGCAGGGATGTCAGATGGGAATTGAAAGAATAGATACGGCTTATGTTAGTTCCAGCTTGTTCACATTTCACGCAAGCCCTGTGGTCATTTCAGAATGCCCTGTTTTCTATTATAAATTAATCATAGCAGTGAGGGCTATTGTCAGGCATTATGAACATACAGGACCAGCTGACAATCTGAATCCTCTTATCATTTTAAAAACACAAACAAATCAGTTGTTCACAGAGCAGGTAGTAAGAGACACAGATGCACTTCTTTGGTCCCAGCAGGAAGAATATTTGGAGTTTTTCATTATTTTTAAAAGTCTGATGAAATTACAGCTAACCAATGTATACTTTTATGTATTTCAAGAAGGATGCAAATATTGGGACGCAGTTTGAAAAATCATGCTATTAGACAGGCAGTGCTATCAGAAGTATATAGAAAGGGATATAGAAGGCATAAGGAACCAGAGGTTTCCTTCCTCTATTAGCTTAAGAACATCACCAGTAAGTACAGGGTGTTAAAAGCAAAAGTACAATGCTGAAGCTTCTTCACAGCATAGTAAACTTCATTAGTTCATGAAAAAAATATAAACAACCAACTGCAGCAGGACATCGCTAAATGCATTTTGTTTTAATTAAAAACACTGGACCTTGCATTCATGGCTGATATGATATATCTGGAGTTAAGTAAAACATTCAATAACTTCCAGAAAATTCTGAACTCAGATTTAATTATTATGATCTTGGACATGTATCACCATCACACTGAGATAAGGAAGGGTAATTATTACAGGCAATGTGTTGAGCTGTGCACAGGTTTTTATAGCCATGTGCTCTCCTATCTACCTTTTCATTATTACCTAGAAGAGAGAGTTAACAAATGTAACACCACTGTGAATAATACTGAGTTGGGAGGCACTGAGAACAGAGATGACAGAACTAATACAAAATGTCTACACAGATGGTTTAGAAATTAGAGTGAACTTGGAAAAAGGCCAGCAGGGCTAGCTGGGGAAAAAGTAACCGCAAAGCAGGAGCCAGTGGGAGGAAGAGTCCTGGAGGGAAGCAGCAAACAGGGATGGAGCCCATCTGTATGTGCAGAGGAATCAAGTCACAGAGCAGGGAGGTGTCAGCTCTTGTCTACGTGGCTCTGGGAAGATACCAGCTGGAATGATTTGTTCAGTTCTGAGAAATTCAATACCAGGAAGATATTGATGCATTGGAGGAAACTCAGAAATAGCAGCAAGAATGATTAAGCCATTACAGTGATTCATTTGTCTACCTAGGCTTGTGTGTTTTGTCCACCTCAACAGTACCTGAGAACCTGCGAGGTTCATATGGAAGAATGAAACCCATAATTTCATTTAAGGAACAATTGCTAAGAGCTGGATAATAGTTTATATTTTCCCAGTGAGGGACAGGAACTTGTGGTGCACAGAAATAGATAGGAATAGCGGGTGGAGTTAAAAAAGAGAAAATTTAAGCTGAATACCATGGAAATTTCCTGACTCTGAGATCTATTCAATTGTGAACAGTCTCCCAGTGGACTATTAGTAGAAAGCTGTGGAAACCTGATTGCTCAAGACTTTTTAGATAACTGGATAAAGCCCTAGAAAACATATTGGCAGGGAGACAATCCTGCACTAGCAAGGAGTGGGACTGATAACATACTCAGTTTTTGAGACAGCTAAATCTTCTATTAGTCTAGGATTCATTTAGAATCTCTCTTTAGGCTTAGGGCTTTTAATCTTGGATCTTTAGGGAAAAAAGAAACACAAAAACAACCAGGAGAAAAGTCAAGAGAAATGAAAAATTAAAAAAAAATAGGACTGTTAATTAATTGCAATTAATGCATGCAATTAATGCGTTAATCACTTCTTGTGTTCATTTTTTTTAATGCATTAGTTGTACATGTGGCTTTGGAGCCCATGCCTGGGCTCTGCTCCGTTGCTGTCACTGTCGCCTCTGGCCTATCCAGTTGGGCAGCAGTGGCAGTACTGCAGAAGACCGCAGGGCAGCCTGGGTGTGAGCTCTGGGCGGCTGCAGTAGGGGAAAGGGGGGAGCATGCACAGACAGGCAAACGGCTGCTGTCTGCATGTGGCCAGGAATGCAGCCTGGCCCAGCGGTGTGTAGAGCAGCGCCCTGCAGGTACGTCTGTGGAGGGAAGGGGCATAGGGGAGGAGAGAGCTGTGGGGACGGACTGAGGTCCCCATGGCGAGGGAGGGAGTGAGACAGGGGTGAATGGGGCCCTGGGGTCGGTCATGGGACAGAGGCACAGGCAGCTCGTCCAGAGGCACAGGGGAGAGGGGCACGGCACCCCCCCCGCACCCCCCCAGTGCAGGCATTGAAGGCATGTTCCCCTGGATTTATGTGTGGGGCAGAAGTGGGAGTGGGCTGCCTGCTGTAGGCTGGGGTGCTGCGCCCTGCTTTCTTTGCCCCAGGAGCTGCACAATGCCATGTTGTGTCTCGCATGGCCAGGCAGGCAGGGGATGTGCAGTGTGGCTAGCACATGGCTCCTGGGACAATGGCAGCAGCGCACAGAGCCCCAGCCCACTTCTGCCCCATGCACAAATCTAGGGGGCATGTGCACCCCATGCTGCCCCTGGGGTATGCACAGTAGTGGGGAGTCATGCCCTCCCTGCGCTGCTGGACAAGCTGCTTGCAGCTCCATCCCACAACCCACCCCAGCCCTGCAGTTCCATTCTCCTCAGTGCCTGACCCACTCACTCCTTCACCGTGGGGGCCTCAATCTGCCCCCACACCCCTTCCCTCTACAGACTTACCTGCTGGGCAGTGTGTGCGTGTCTGCTCCTCACTCCCAAGCCACAGGCCCCACAGCTCTGCTGCTGCCCCTCACTTCTGGCCCACAATACTCCACATCCTGCCAGGGTGTGCAGGGACCCCTGCCCTTCCGAGCCTCCCTACACACACACGAATAGCTCCCAACACCTTCACAAATTTCCCTCCACACACAACCCCAGCCCCACCACAACCATACAAAGCACCTGCACAATTTTGATTTTTTTAGCTTGCAATTAAAATTCCAATTAACTGAAACTATTTTTTTATTGTGTATCCAATCGCAATCAAATTTTTTAATCATTTTCCAGCCCTAAAAATATATATTTCTTTCCTAAAGCTTTGCAAAGAATTTGTCTGCCTCTGGAACAAAGTAGACTTACCAGTATGATTAGATTTATATCAACATACTATATAATATGACCACTCACACAGAGGCTACAAACTCTTAACATCTCCCTTCTTCATAAAATACAATGGAATTTCTTAGAACAGCCATATTAATAACAAAAATAATATTTTTCACACAACAGATTGATTATATTTCAGGTAAACACCCAAAGCCATTAATTTGGTAGGCTGTCTACCAGTTTGTCCTGGGAGTTGTGTTACTTTTTGCTTGTCAGAAGCCATGGACAGACATTCATTTCTATCACTGCAAACTTCCTGGGTCCTCCCAGGCTGGAGAAGGCACAAGAGAAGCAGTTCCTCGACTACTCCCCTATCACGGGAAACCTCCTCTCTACCTTCCCCCAGTTCAGACTCCTCCCATCTAGGAAAGGCTCAAGGTGGTAGCAGTAGCTCAGCTCCTCTTCTGACCGGGAGGAGCCAAGTTGTGGGGAAATGCCTCCTCACCTTCCCAAGACTGGAGTCCCCCCCAAATCTCTCGATTATGTGAGTTGAGCAGAAGCATACAGGTCTTCATTCTGGCATGAGAAACCTTTCTTGCAGGGGAGCTATTCCAAGTTCCCAAGTGGAAGCTCTTCCTTGTGGATGGTATGTTATTCTGCAAGAAACTATGCAAATACCTGCATGCTGGGGGGAGCAGCATTTTTCTGGAAATGTAACACCTGTCCAATACCCGAATGAACTCCATCAGAATTCACTACAGCATGGTCAAGGACTCCAGATTGTTTTTGCAGAGAACCGATTCCAGACCTTAACAAAAACACTTACAAAATCTGTTTGATTTGGTTTTTAATAATACAGGACTTGACAAGAAGAAGGGGATGGAACAGTAAAACTAACAAAGCATGAACCAGATCTACCACATTAGTTCAGACTGCTAATCTGGGGCAACGCTAGAGGAAGAGACTTTAACAACCACCTAAATATAGCTCAACCAATGAGGCTTCCCTCCAAATGAGAAAGAGTGAGGTTTGCCTCTATAGGTCTGAGCATGCAACTGACTTCAAAGAAAAGCCATTTGAAAAATCATCAAATACCAAGCTGCTCTCGATTCACCATAGGAAACTGCTATGGCCTAAATACAAAATGACTCAGAGGTGTTATTGCACGAGGGGCCCATATGCAATGCGGCCTTTCAGAATTCACCTAGAATCATTTTTATTATCTCCAAAGAGTTCCTTCAACTGGAGTAGATACTGACCAAAAGGCCACAACCATAAATTCCTTCCAGCTACAGAAAGATGAAACCTCTGTGCCTCATAGAAACACCAGGGGAAGGAGGATTTGGACAAAAAGGATGGCAAATCTTGCTGCTGAACTGCACAGGAAGCCAAATTAACTCTGCTTAGAAAGCACATCCATGTAGTTCTATGAGTAAGAGCCTTAGTCCCCAGACAAAAATCACAGATTGGAAATATGGATGGGTTAGATAAAATCCTTAAACTATTTTATAACAGAGGTCAGTATTAACAGCAATGAGAGGAGTGTTAGACATTGTATGGAAACTGAACACAGAGGATCAAAATGAGGGCCTGGAACAACACAGAAATCCGAGGGGTTATTCAAGATTCTTCTATAGAGAGGCCCTAAGCTTTGGAGTCCTAAGGAAATAAATCAGTCAGAAAGTCCCTACTGGAGCTGGAGTATTTCCTCCTAAGCCAGTTATGGTTAAACCAATATTGCCAAATAGATTTTAGCAAGTCACTAAAACACAGTTATGATAAAAAAAAAAAAGAAGCAGGGGTAGGATAGGGGGGCAGAGAGAGAGAGGGAAGAGAGAGAGAGGGAGGGAGGGAGACAAATCAGGGTGGCGACATCTGCAGCTTAAAATGTTGCTCTCATAAGCCCATGTCCCAACCTTTAAAATTAACACAAAGGTACAAGCTAATTTCAGTTCAAGTCTGTATCTAAGAACAAATATTTCCTGACCGATAGCAGAGTCTCCCTGACCAATTAGCTATAAAAGTGAGGGAAGGGTGAAGGAGCAGTTACATACAGACAAGCACATGGCTGCCAAGTTGGAACACTTGACTGGAAAAACCACTTGGGTAGATGTGGTACAAGACTAACACAACTCATAGATTCATAGATATGGGATCAGAAGGGACCTGAGCAGATCATCAAGTCTGACTCCCTGCCCTGGGCAGGAATGAATACTGGGGTCATATGACCCCTGTTAAGTTTAAGCTCATATGACCCCAGCTAGGTAGTTATCAAGCCTCCTTTTAAAGACCCCTAAGGTAGGAGTGATCACCACTTCCCTTGGAAGCTGGTTCCAGATCCCGGCCGCCCTGACTGTGAAGTAGTGCCTCCTGATGTCTAGCCTGAACCTACTCTCAATCAACTTGTGGCCGTTATTCCTTGTTACTCCAGGAGGCGCTCGGGGGAACCCATTCCCCTCTGGTAAGTTTACAGACGGCCACTAGACCCCCTCTCAGCCTTCTCTTGTGAAGGCTGAACAGGTTCAACTCAAATCTCTATTCCAGAGAATATGGAATTGGCACCTTTGAACTACCCAGAGGAGCTGCTAGATCAACGGAGCACAGCGGCACTACTGCCCATCTTTACTCGAACTTGTTTTTGTTTGCAGTTCTCAAGCAAGGCTTATGTGGGCAAGTACTGGCACCAGGAAGAACTCTGCAGGGCAGGACAGATCCTCTCTCTCCTTACATGCCCTGATGCCTTAACCAGTAATTCCTTTCTCTAACTTATCTTCGTGACTCTGACTGCCAACATCTATCCCTGTGTCAAGAGATCTTCCCAGGATCTCTGTCATACTTTATCACACAGGCTTAAACTGGACAGCATGTTTGCCTCTCTCTGCTACTAAGTATATGGATCCTGCTTTTGTTATCTTGATTGTGTGAACTTCCCTTTCCTCTTTGACCTCCCCAGATTTCCCTCCGTTCCCTTCAGAGTATCTAAAATGATCTATCTTGACATTCTAGCCACATTATACGCAGTCACATATCTTCTCATATGTTGACTGGCTTTGTTTCTCCATTTGCATTACGTAGAGGTTCCACGTCCTGACACATGAAGCCTCTGGACAACATCTTACCAAAATGAAATGAACTGTGGCAGCCTAGTGAAAAGTTATGAGCCCAGAAGATGTCTTGCTATCTTGCATTTTCAGTCTCTAAATGTTTTGGGGGATTACAGCATCTAGTCTACAGGCAAGAGGGAGGTGGAGAAATTTATCTTCTCTATGAGTGAGAGTACATGAACAAGACACAGAGACAGAAAAGATGAGAGAGACTTATGATGTTTGTGTCTGCTTCCCCAGCCAGAGGCAAGGTGCCCTAGTGATTGTTGTGGAATACACAATGAGTAGAAATGACAGAAAAGTTGCATCTGCAAGGGCAAGACCGCAGACACAGCTGAACAAATTAGACCACGTGGGCCAATGGTACATGCTACATACCATTACAGAATGAGAGGTGGACTGAAGAGGAGGTCTGAAAAAAAAATAACAAAATTGTGTCTTCTGACTGTAAACACAGGATTTACCATACTGGATCAGAACAACAATCTGTCACCGCCAAGATGCTGCTTTGAGCAGTGACAAGTACCTTAATGTTTAATTTAAAGAAAGCAAAAACAGATGGTACATGGCCAATTTAATACCCTGTGTGGAAGATAACACTTCTTACTCCTCCCAAGCAACTGGTTTGAACTGATTTTACCCCAGAAAATCACGTGCAAACGAATACTACTGAACCCTGTCTATGCTACAGCTGACGCTGTGAGAATAGCAACGGATGCAAATAGAGGTTTGATTTTCTGCCAGCACAGATGGCATGACTTAAGGGGAAACTGACATCGCAAGGTTCATCTTTGTATCCATCAGGCCTAACACCTCTCTTACTTTTGTCCCCTCCTTTTGGTCAGAGTTTGGAAGGGACAGCAGGAGCTTCCTTGTGTGAGAGAAATAGGAGCTCAGTAATAAGACAGATGGTGGCTATGGCCCTAGGCAGCAAGCTCTGGCCTATGCACGTTCATACAGGGTGGAAGCAATGCTAACCCAAGACAACCTGAGGACCAAAGTTGGTTGGAAACACTGAGGGATCAAGTGGGCAACCCAAATACCAAACCAGACAAAAAGTGAGCAAGCACATAGTTGGAATGATTTGCACTTTGAGAAGATGCCAAAGAAACATATTGTTAAAGAAAAGGTTGCTGCATATCCTCCTCCATTCACAGCTTTTGTTAAAACTCCATCTTGCAGACTTGAACATACTTTTTCAGAAGAGAATTTGTCACTAATAAATTGTCTTTGTTTATTAATGAGAAACAACCCAAGCAAACCGAGGTTCACTAGCAGGCTTGGGTAGGGATAAAGGTAGAGTCCTGGGACATCGCTTGCTTGGCTGCGGGAAGGTTAAGCCATAGAATCCTAGACAAAGATAGGCAAGTACTAGAGGAACTTGTGTTACGTTCGGCTGTGTGAAGGGTATGTATGGTACCCTGCTCCATGCTAACTGCTGAAAACAAGCAGAAAGGAGACAGGAGGAGAACACAGCCTGTGTTTAAAGAAACAACAGTCAGAAGAGCTGGCCAATGCAAAGTGAGGACAGAGGTTTAGCTATATCCCTGAGAGTATCATGGATGCAAGCGTCACCCTCAATAAACAGCTGGAAGATACAAGTAATGTAAGTTCCTCTGGTACCTGCCTATCTTTGTCTAGGGCAGTGGTTCTCAACCCTTTCAGACTCAAGACACCACTCATTTGACTTGAAGTACCCTCTCATTTCACTCAAGGCAACCCTCCATAAGTTTTGTGAATCAAGCACCACCCCATTTCAACCCCTAATGTATTTATTACAGCGCTTACCTCTATGCAGAGGGGCCAAGCAGAGAGGGCAGGTCAGGGTAGGGATGAGCCCGAGCCTGGACTTTTTCTTCTCACACCTCATGGCACCCTTCAAAACATCTCATGCCACCCTGGGTTTCGAGAATCACTGCTTTTGGGGTAGGTGCCTCTCTTGCCTTCTAGGACAGGGTGTAGAATATGCTTTTTATGCTAAATCTCTCTCATCAGGTGCATAACTTTGGGGGCAGCGCTAGCTTAGACAGAGTTCCAGGAGACTGCCAGCACTTTGGATAGTTTGCAAAAGATCCCCACTCAGAGCAGATACTTGTGACACACTGGCTAAAGCAGTAAGGGCTGTTAGCTCTTCGCTTGCAATACCAGGTCCTTGTTGGGGCTGAACCGGTGGAAACTTTGGTAAAAGAACCTAGTGCAGACAAAACCCCAGATGCAAAAAAATACTATAATTGCAGTTGCTGCTGGACAACTGTGATTGTAATAGGAAGAAATGAGTGTCACCAAAGGAAAAAGTCATGTAGAGATTTCAGAACCCTTGTTATTGTTATTTGGACTGTGGTGTTCACATGGAAGAAACAGACTGAAATAAGTCTCTACCCCAAAGAGCTTGAATTCAGGCTAGATAAGGAAATGCAGAAATTAAAGTTCCCAAAAGCAAAAGAAATTCAGCAGAGTTCTCCACTGCTTCTTGTTACACAACTTATACATAATGCATTGTCTTCTCCCTCTCATACACATACAGTCACAATAACAATACAGAGGACTTGCATGCAGTTTTTAAAGCCACAACAATATCTGCAAAGTATCTGCACTGGAGTTAATGCAAAAAGTGGACATGTCTACATGTGCATTAATGTGCTATGGTTACTGAGCATTAAGTTTAGTACCTGTAATAACAGGTACTAACTGAATGTGCAGTAGCTGATGCTACAGTGCAGTACTGCCAGCACGTGCCACGTCAGTGATGCTAATGCGTAGTAAACTAATTCTACTGCACATTAGTGCACCAGCATGGCTTTCACCATGACATGCTAATGCACAGTAGAATTTGTCTAATGCACATTTAGCATCTCATTCAGACACGCCCAGTATGAATTAAATGAGTCTATGATTGAAGATGGGTCTCAAGTTTGCTGCTGATGACCTTTACAATTTCTCTGCTTTGAAATACAATTACAAATGTTAGTATGCAATAGCATAAACTCTTTCCATCATGGTAAGATGAAGGCAACTCTAAAACAGCATGCACATCACATTTACTGCACGTCACATTTACTGCAAGGCAAGCGCTGCTGGGAATCAAGTACAGAATTCAGTAAAATACTCATGAGGAATCTAGGTTTTTGAACAATGCTTTCAAAACAGCTTAGCTTTCTCCATTAGAAACTGCAGGAAACCATTCTTGCCAGGCTACCTGAATCTAGCAATCATTTACTCTTTCACTGTCCTCTCACTTGGATCTCGCAGTAACCTAACCAGCATGCATCACCACAGTCAGAGCTTGGACATACATACCACTTAGAATGGTTTAAATGCAGTTTAAGCTTGAAGCAGACAGATACACAAGCCTATTAAACTGGTTTCAATCCACCAGGAATGGTTTAAAAGCATACCTGGAAAATCAAATACTATTTTGAATAGTTCATTGTGAATTAGTTCAATGTTATGGGTGGACACCAAGCATTCTGTGACATGGTTATGGTCAGGCTTCCAGGCATCCCACACTGCATCACTCCTCACCCCCCCCCCCCAACACACACACACACATGCAGCTAGAATTCTACTGCTCCCCTTTTTTCCTCTTTAATCAGTGAGCTCCCTTGCATTGTTTATTCAATAAAAGCTATTTTGCTAACAACCAGCTGTGTCCTCCCTCACTCCTAACTGCAGCCCCTCATCCAGCCTTTCTACTGACCTTGAGAACCAAAAGCATGGGTCCAGGTACTCCTTTCCCCTCACCCCCAAGTCAGCCAAGAACACTGAAGACTTTGGTCAGCTGCAGGCTATTGAGGCTTACTGAACTCAGATTTGGGAAACAAGGGAAAGCAGAAACATGACAATGCCCCAACCACAGGTCATCCATCCCTGGGACTCTCTAAGTGTGGTACAAGCACTCCTTCCACTTGCCCACTGAGAGGCATACTGGGCTGGGCACTCACTCTCACCCCCTGGTCAGAACCACAGCACTTCACACAATTGCAAAATGGATCCCTATGGGTACATCTACATGTGTGCTTTACCATGGAGTTAACCAATTAGCTCTATAGTAATCTCACTGTCTACATGTGCGCTGGTATTAGGGCGCAGTAAATTAACTAACTCTGCCGTAAGATACTACTGTCAATGACACGACAGTACCATCTTACAGTGGAGTCAGTTACTGCACTGAAATACTTGTGTAGATGGTGACAGGAGCTGGATGAGGTATGAGAGTGCTAAGTGCAGGGGTGGCCTGCTGCACGGCTCTGGACTTCAGCACTCTCGTGTCCCAGCTAGCCCCTCTGCCACCTGACACAGCTCCCTGGAGCCCAGGGCTGACCCCCCAAGCCTGCGGCCAGCCCAGATGCACATGTAAATACTGTGCCCAGCAGCAGTCAACTCTGGTGTGAACTGTGCTGGAATTTATCATGTTGCCTTAATGGCACACACAGATACACCCAATGGATGACATTTTGGAACAGTTCAATTGTTATGCGTCTCCATAGCCTCGTCTATTCCAGCATGTGGCTCCTTCAGATCCTTCAATTTTAGACAGCAAAGAAAATAAGCTTATTAATAGTTTATGTCCCTTTTATGGTATGGTTGGGCAGCAAAGTTACATACATGGATGTAAGCAATTAAAAAGCTAAAGCAAAGTTTTTCCATCCAAAAGAAAAGTGGACTTATTCTATTATAAATTTAAGATAACATTACTTCTGCTCACCATCTGGGGCTTCCACTGCATTCCCATTTGTTTCAAAACTGCCTTCTAGATTGCAAACTGTATGGAGCAACTGCACCCTATCTCTGATCCTGTATTTGCAGGTTACACCCCTTGCTTACACCTCCTTTCTTGGCTTCCCTTCAGCTCTTTCACTCGTGCTTGCGTCACTTCACATAGCTGAATTCCTTCTCTACAAACCCAGCTACTTCTTCTTTTTCCCCAAAAAGTCTTAAAACCCACATTTACTAATTTAGCCATGAATCACTGCATAGATAGTACTTAAGGATCTGGGCATAGGAGTGGAAACTAGGAACTTGCAAGTTACATGATTGGCCATGACGCCTTTTGTAGCCCTGAGCCAGTTTAATGACTCTGCACCAACACTCCTATAAAAACAGGGTGTTTACATGTGAAAAAAAAAAATCAGTACTATGATTTAAACTGCTGTGGCTTCCAATACTAGAGAGCCAGGAAAAACAGAACAGCAAATTTATTATCAACTTATGCCCCAGAAGTTTGCAATAGTTTTCTTTAAAAAAGTTACACCCTGTGCCTAAAGGTTGGCACTTAAATGAAATATCAGTAAAGATTTCTGGAAATACTCCATTACCTAGCAGAAAATGGGCTCAAAACACCAGCTGCAAAAAGAGGTCAATGAAATAAAGGGCACGATGCACCAGGCTAACTAGACCTGGCAATTACTTGCTCTCTTGCTGCCCTCTCACCTGGGCTGTGGAGTGATCTAGCCAGCATGCATCATCACCGCAGTAATAGTCATCATGTGTGTCAAGACACAGCGTTTTTCAGACCCTCCAACTTCAGCCACTGCTCAAATACTACAGACTTTCCTTTTAAACTAGCCTTCCCCACCCCCACCTCTTCAGCTTCCTTGCCCATCCCTGCTCCTTTCCCCCCCAGCTAACCCTGCCAAACTTTTAACACAACAAACATAGGGAAGCAAGAATCACAAAAAACCCAGAGAAAGATACTGATCTGACTAAAGTATTCAGCTTAAATAAAATAAAGGAATGCGTATGGGGGGGGTGGAAAAGATTTAAAAAAAAAGAAGCTTTAGTGTTCTGCCTGGCTGCATACAGAGCCATAACAGGAAATAATGCCTGCTCCATGCTATTTCCAGAAAAATCAATAAACTCACCTAGTAGAGACAGTTTGTTCTTGACCCAGATTTGCAGTTCTGGTTGCAGGTTTTTGACTCTCCGTTCCAACATATATACAGCATGAACAACAGAGATGAATGATCTAAGTCAAGTCTCAGGGGAAGCAAGTAGTAATCTACTAACCCACTAACCAGCAGTACTTTTATTCTCACATGCCCGGCTTAGATTTTTCCTTTTCTTCCTAGGCAGATTCCAGCCACAGCTGTGAGTTACGTGAACTGCCTGTGTTCACAGCTGCTTCCTCAGTACAAGCCCTTCTCATCTATGTGTGGTGGTAGGTGTCGTAAGAGAAGAAAGTAGTCCTTCAGATCCACTCTGAAACTGTGCCCTGCTCTTTCCCAGAACAGGAATAAAGTTGCATTCTTCAAACCGGAAAAAAAATACACAGAATGTTAAGCCCAAGGGATTTCATTTTCTGTTGGTCCTTAGACCAACACAGCTACAACCAACAACCCTCTAACTGTTGGTAAATAGTCCACGCCCTCCTACACTCACAAGAGCTCAGTCTGACCTGTATATTCTACAACATACAGCACAGAAATTGCTTGGTTGTTAACATGCTAATTACTTTTAAGCATGCAAGTCCAATAAAAGAATGGCATTTTGCATAATTCTGTATTCTGGTAATTGTTTTCCCTGCACGGATGCTGCTAGACATCCTAACCAGGCTGCCAATATTTAATTCTGCTTCATTTGTAATTTGTGCATAATGTCACAAAATGCATCGGACAGCTAATTATTACTGAGACGTATTACTGATTATACTTATTATAATTAGTTTCTTATTATAATTAGTAACTAATTATTACTAATTATAACTGAGAATTTCTGCTTTCCTGTTTCTCCTTCAGAGCTTTTTATCCACGTGAACAGGAAACCTTTTGGTAATCAGCCTCCTCCCTTTTGTTCAAAAACACTGATGCTGACTACCCATGAAGCAAAAACAAATCTGTCCTGAATGTAAAGGCATTTTTGCATTCCAGTTTCTCTGACTATGTCCTGCTATACACATAGACTATTTTTTTCACCAACACAAAAGCAATCTGTAGTTCTCAATATCTTCATGTAATAATAATAATGAAAAAAATCAAGCTTCTCTTTTCTGTTTCTGAAGGACAACCCTATTGCCTTAATTTACTGCTTACTCCACCCAAGAACAGTGAGAACAGCAATTTAAGTCTAACAAGACTTGAAGTTGACTTCAAGAGGGCCAACTTCAACGAGTTGAGATTAGTGGGAGAGGTGCTGGGGTTCTCGAGAGCAGGGGAACTCAGTGCCCAAGATGAGTGGTCGTTCCTTAAGGAGACAATACTCAGGGCCCAAGGGGTGACCACCCCAACAAGAAGCAAGGGGGGCAAGAGTGCCCAAAAGCCCCCCTGGCTCACCAGGGGTGTCCGGGAATGCCTGATTGCCAAAAAGGCGGTATATACCCGGTGGAAAGGGGGGGGTGCATCTCCAGGGAGGAGTATACCTCCTCTGCTCGGGCCTGTAAGGAAAGCTAAGGCAGACATAGAGCTGGGACTAGCGTCCAAGATCAAGGATAATAAAAAGTCCTTTTTCAAATATATAGGGAGGATGAAGAAGGCACCGGGAAATGTGGGGCCCCTGCAAGATACACTGGGCAATCTGGTGGTTGCGCCAGAAGAGAAAGCAGACCTCTTTAACCAATTCTTCACCTCTGTTTTCTTGTGCAGGGACCGGGACTTCCCCACTGTGATGCACCATGGACCCGAGGGGAACACCTCCAGACCTCAGGTTGGGGAGGACCGGGTTAGAGGGCTTCTGGAGGGGCTGGACGTGTTCAAATCAGCGGGTCCAGATGCTCTCCACCCCAGGGTGCTGAGGGAGCTAGCAGGGGTTATTGCAGGGCCCTTGGCACGGCTTTA
>NW_017729024.1:77376802-77378935 GCF_001723915.1 Gavialis gangeticus
ACAATGAGAGAGTGCCGGACCTGAACCTGTTCAGCCTTCACAAGAGAAGGCTGAGGGGGGACGTGGTGACTGTCTATAAACTCACTAGGGGGGACCAGAAGGGTTTGGAAGAGACCTCGTTTCCCCGAGCACCCCCTGGCATAACAAGGAATAACGGCCATAAATTGTTGGAGAGTAGGTTTAGATTAGACATCCGTAAGAACTACTTCACAGTCAGGGCAGCTAGGATCTGAAACCAACTTCCAAGGGAAGTGGTGCTGGCTCCTACCCTGGGGGTCTTTAAGAATAGGCTTGATGCCTACCTGGCTGGAGTCATTTGAGCCCAGTTTTTCTCCTGCCCAGGCAGGGGGTCAGACTTGAAGATCTACAAGGTCCCTTCCGACCCTACTTCTATGATTCTATGATAAGGCCTACAAGTGTTCAGTCAGAGGAGACAGCTAGACATCGGATCCCTTCAGACACTCAGCCTTTGTAATGCCTTTTACTAAACTGAGGCTGACTCAGCTTCTGCCTTCTATCCCTCCAACCCAACTCCCTATGAATTGATTTTACTACTCTTGATCAGTATGATGCACATGTGACAGTAGGACATCTCCATCAACGCTAATCTCATATCAGTAAGAGCTTTCAGTGCAACTCCAACTAGAGATTAAGTATCAACACTATTTCACTGACCATCTCTACAGACAGAAAAGCATTCCCCTTTGCATGTCATGCTTCCAACCTGACAAGGCAAGGGATTTCTTTTCACATAGCCAACTTTTAGTAAATCTGAATAGTAATGAAAATATAGTATTAAATTTACATATCCTACAATTAGATTAAAATTACTTGGGTATTTTTCACTTTTTTGATATGGCAACTGAATACATGTAAGTACATTAACGGTACACATACAAGAACTATTATAAACAAAAGGGTTGGTATATCTCAAAAATGCAACTCTCAGCAATCTCCAATAAGCATATTGTTTATTATATCCATTACCACAGCATCCAAAATATTTTCAGTACTGTAGAAATGTACAGGAAGGCACATCACATACCCCAAAGAATCTGAGATATTAAAATATTATGGAGCCCATTGCCACTAAAGACAGTATAACACAAACACTCATTGGGTACACAATACTAAAATGCAAGTGATCAGTAGTAAAGACATGACATAAATGCATAATACATTATTAATATCCGGCTTGCAAACCAACTGTCACTTCACTAAAGTCCTAATGACATTTTGCAGAATCTGAAATACAGCTCCATGCCCCTAAAATGCATCAAGTATTTGTAGAGTACAGTGCTATGTATATACAACACTTTCTGTTGAGATGTACATATGTCACCTTGCTTGCACACTCTTATTAACAAGGTAAGCGTTGCCAGCACAGACTACTATTTCTGTCATTATCCCTTTCAGCACTTGCATACTACAAAACATTTTGTTATGGAAGAACCCACCCATAAAAAAAGTCAAACACTCATACAAGAATGTTTGTCTTGTGCACACATCCTTTCTGGGGAAAAAACAATCAAGGGAAACAAATGCGCAGATGCACACATGGTCAAGGAGATAAATCCTCTACAAAAGAGTAGTAAGGAACACTAGCTCTTTCTAGGAAGAAATTCTGAGGATGAATAAAGCTAGTTCATTTGAACTAAGAGTGCAGGGATTATCTTTTACAATCTGTTTGAAGCTGTAAAAAGTATGCTGCGACTCAGGCCCTGCCTCGAGGAGTTCACAGACCAAGATGTATATGAATTCAATGACCTTTATACAATCTTTATCAAATGACATAAAAAGTGTCAACACCTTGGAGGAAAAAAGGGCCCCAAAAATCCACATACACAAGCCCATGGATCTACAGGTCAGTTTATTTAGATGGGTTAATGGTGTAACATTCTGAATGTGCAAGCCTCTGTATTAAAAGACAAAATTAGACCTCATGTCAAATTGTTTCTCAATACAAACTATTCTTTGTTCTGCTAACCACTGCCTGCCACACAGGAATATAAGTTTATTTGTTTATCCTGCAACATTTTTCCTTACATTTCCAAAATAATTACCAACATGCTACCTAAAACAGTGGCACATTGTGACTACATCTAGGGAAGTCTTTTTTTTTTTTTTTTTTTT
>NW_017729024.1:77379003-77388438 GCF_001723915.1 Gavialis gangeticus
GGAGGTTTTTTTTTTTTTTTTTTTTTTTTAAATTAACCGGTTCCACTCCTCCCAGTCAGATAACAGGCTGGGGTCAGGAAAATCACATGTGAACTGCAAACAGCAACTGCAAATAGACCAGCCCTATGAATTCTAGCTCCTCAAGACAGCTTTCACAAGATCCAGTTCTTGCACAGACAACCACTTGTGGCTTCAGGATGCTTGACCCAAACTGTACCCTAGCTACATACAGGTAATTAAATAGTTCAATGCCTAAACACAACTCTACAGTCATCAGTAACTGCAACCCCTCATTCCCCCACAATCCATCCAAAATGAACAAGCTTGGAGAGTTTATTGTACAAATAATCAAGGGAACTGACCCACTATGTACTTATAAAAGAACTACACTTCGCTCATTGTTTCTAAAAAAGGAGTGTTTCAACAAACCTACACTCTTTCAAAGACAGAACGCCTCCGTGCCTGGTATGTTGGAGTGATACCACGTTTGACATGATTATATTAATACTTTTCCTGCTACACAGAATCACGAAAGTTAGAGATTATGACTTGATTACCTTGCATCTTCTGTCAATCTTTGCCAATGTAGGAATGTTCTCTCATAATATATTTTACAATGTTCTCCCAAATACAGCTTTAAACATCTCAAGTAATGCGGCTTCAATCACTTCCCTTGAAAGGTTGTTCTATAAGGTCCTGTTTTTCACCCATTAGATAACTTATCTTGATATCTGGCATAGATTTATCTAATTTTATTCCAGTTCCTCTAGTCATACCCCCTCACACATACTAAAACAAATTCTCTTCTACTATTTTTTTCTGACCATTCAAATACTTGGATAGCTATGACTAAAAAAAAAATCCCCTCAATTTTTAGTACCTTTATTTTTTTATCTCCAGGTTCTCCTTAAATGTTTCTATTACAGTACTCTCCTACAAATTTGTGTCAATGTGGGCTTCTTGGTCCTTTCAGTGCCAAGCTGCAAACTGCCTTGCCTGTTCCATAATGTTGATGGCAAGAGAAACAATAGCCTCTAATCTTAACTAGTCTAATACTCCTAAGCTGATGCTGTCAATCATCAAAAGTCCAATGGTGTTGCTGTGCCAAGCATTGAGCTAAAATTTTAAGAGGGTACTTAAAGTATGGTGCTTTTTTGTTATTAGCTTCAGAATTTTGAACACATAAAAGCTGCTTTGTTTCATAATTTCTAACAAATAAAACTGTCTCAAATCAGTGAAGTGGCACAGACTGCCCCTAAGTAACGTAAGGCTAAAAAACTACCTCTCTCTGCTATTACCGTATTTAAAAGTATCCCGAGATCAGAGGAGGGGCAGGATGCTTTTTCTTTCCTGTGGCTTGAATGTGGTCTTCTCACTATCTCCAAGAATTACTGAGACAGAATGATGCAAACCCACATTTTCACCAGCTGCTAGAACAACAGAAGGATTAAAGCAGATGATCAAAGCAACAGACTGGTGCCCGATACATGGGACGCTCGACCTCTGCAGCACTCAACTAAAGGATGTTCGGTCTGAGATGCAGGCAGGCAGCTTGCCAGCCAGTAATGGCAAATTTAAAAGCAGTAAGTACCTATAAAAAACCCCAAATATAACTGCCTATAAATAACAAAACAATAACACTGCCGTGCTGGACCCTTGGACATCTGTAAAACTGGCTAACTCAAGAATACTGACAACAGCAAAACTTACCTTTTACTTTCAGCAATTTAGTCTCATTTGTATCCTATTAGCTTCAGAAGAAACTTTGTGAGGCCAGTTTAAAAATAGAACAAAATGTCCATTAGCATTGTAAGAAATGTATTCACGTTTTAGAGAAGATCAATCAATATTCACACACACACACACACACACACACACACACACACACACACACACACACACACACACCCAGGAGTGCCCAAGATATAGCTCAGTTAAAATAATGATGCTGTACACACACACACACGGAGGAGTGCCCAAGATATAGCTCAGTTAAAATAATGATGCTGTACACAAAATTTCCTTAGGGGTGGCTCTCTGTTATTTTCTTGAAACTGAAATGAGAAAGATTCATCGTTTTACTGAAAGCCTGGGCTATGCCTAGTGCTCTTGAGGTGGTGGTGTTACTGTTGCTTTTAGATATAAGAACAGTGTTAACATCTTCAAGTGACCTGTTTACATTCCCTCTTTTAATGGCATGGCTGATTCCACTGAAGAGCTATGCTAGACCATCTGTCTGCCTGACAAAGAAAAACAGCTGGATCACATCAGCCAAAGGCGATGGTGGGTTCAATACTTGTATACATTTTTTATTTGATGCATAAGCAATTTGCCCATACATGAGACTAGCCTAATGACCTTTTACTACCCTTTCTTGAATAAATAGGTCTCTTATCATTAATATTCATTCTGCTCAATAAAATGCCCTATAGTCTTGTCTGCCCATGCCAGACCCTTACAACGGAAGGAGGTGAGATGCAGTCACCAACAAACTAGTTATCCTTTCATGGAAATCAGTGCATTTGTTTATGTAAATCTACTTATTTCTATGAATTCATCTGGGTCACAGTAAAGAAAACTTAGTGTTAGCTGAAGGATAAATTAGGGCAAGGCAGCAAGAATTTTAGGGTAGTGGTAACTCAAACCTTATTAAAATGTGAACAGTGCTATGACACACTTTCAAAACCTGTCTCTCATAACTTTTTTTCCTGAGTGTCAACATGCCAGCCAAAGGGCTGACTTCTGGGAAATGATGGACTTGTGGAGAGGGGAGCAGAATATCTCACACAGATAGTAGATGGTATAAGGATTATTAACTGTTGTTGTGGGGGGGAGAGGGAGGGAGAGGGGAACAAAAAGAGCATGACCAAAACATTGTAATATTTAGGAATTTAAAATTAACTACACCCATTCATAGAAATAAATCAACAGGTTTTCAATTATTTAATCTATAAATATGATGTTTATAGAATTACATATATTCAATATATGCAAACCTTTGCTTAAACTCTAGTTTCTAATCTCTTGGTATAGGTCTTTGACAGCAATGCCCATTACTGAAGTCAAGATTAAGTGAGGATCTGATACTTGACTATGCTGCAATGAGGACATTCCATATCATCACTGGCTACTGTTCAACTGGCATGAACAGCATGATATTTCAAGACAGACCACAACCACAACTCTGCTTTTAAAGGGCTAGCCAAACCCAATCTGGGGAGCTATCCAAAATGCATTCACTTTTGCTAAATGATGGAAAATTTAGCAATTCTCATTGCTAAAGCGCAGGAGTTGTCTCAAACCTCCAAAACACAGATGGTTTCTTGTACAGAAATATAATTGTAACCACGGTTTAGGTAAATGAAGACAGTCCGATTTTCAATATTTAGGTCTTCAGATTTGACCTAAAATTCTGCACACTGGTAAAATAATCCACATACCTGTTCAAAGAACAAAAGCAGATGCAGGCTTAGCTTGTACAGGTTAAAGAGTCCTAAAAAAGCCATTTTTAGAGATATCCATTAAAAGCTGTATTCAGGAAAGTTAAACACACAAATTCTGTATCTGCATACAACAAGGAAATGCTGTGGGTATAGTGCAGCTGAACTTCAGCAAGCCTTTTGACAAAATCCTGTATGACCTTCTCATAAATAAACTGGAGAAACATGGCTTTGACAAAACTGCTATGAGGTGAATAGCCAACTGACTCAATGGCCACAAACAAAGGGTAATTATAAACGGATTTGTCAGAATGGCAGGAGGTCTCAAATGAGTCGTGTTTATTAATTACTAGAATGCTGGAACTGAGAGCTTCTTGAGCGAGTTTGCAGATGACATAAAACTGGGAAGGACTGCAAACATGTTGGAAAATAGGACTGCAACATAGAAGGATCTTGACTGATTGGAAAGCTGGGCTAAAGCTAACGGGATGAAGTTCAATGCAAAGACAAGGTGTTACACTTTGGGAAGAATAATCAAAAATACATATACAAAATGGGTGACACCTGCCTGGATGCCAGCACTATGGAGAAGGATCTGGGTGTCTTGGTAATTCACAAACTCAATATGAGCCTGCAGTGTGATGCACCCGTTCAAAAAGCAAATGCCGTTTTGAAACGCATCAACAGAAGCATTACGTGCAAGACATGGGAAGTGACAGTGCCTTTGTTTGGTACTGGCTAGGCCTCATCTAGGGTAGTGTGTGCAGTTTTGGGCTTCACATTTTAAAGAGGATATGAAAAAGATAGAAAGGGTCCAGAGATAAGTGATAAAGATGATAAAGGGTTTGAAAGGCAAGTCATATGAGGAGTGGTTGAAGGAAACAGACATGCTCATCTTGCAGAAAAAGCAATTAAAAGGGGACATGACTGCAGTCTTCAATAAGGGCTGCCACAAAAAGGAAGGAAAGCACCTTTTCTCTACTGCTACAGAGAGTAGGGCACGGACCAATGACTTGAGGTTGCAGCTAAGTAGGTTTAGATTGCATATCAGGAAAAAAAATTCTTCCCTAAAGAATAGTGATGCAGTGGAACAGACGACCTAGGGAAGTTGTGGACTATCCAGCATTGGAGGTGTTCAAAAACAGGTTGGACAGCAACTGGTTAGGGATGATCTAGGTATAGTTATGGGTATCTCCCACACTTCTGGGCTTTACTGGTTGCCACACTGGACTGGGAGGGAATTTGTTCCCTTTTTGTTGCTACATGTATCAACGGTTTGGTTTGGTTTTTTAAAGCCTTCCTCAGAAGCATTCGGTGTTGGCTTAAGCCAAGGCTGGGGATTGTAACTGGGGTGTACCAATGCTCTTGCTGGGACTTAAATCCAAAGGTTCCTAGTTACAGGGTCTTGTCCCTTTGCTCAGAGTCAGACTGATCACTACATTTTGGTTCAGGAAGGAATTGGTCAGATAGTATGAATGGTCAGATTGGTATGAAACGTGAGATTTTTTTGTCCTCCTCTGTAGCCCTCTTCCTCAGATCTCTTAAGTATATTTTAACAACCTTTGCAGGAGCAGGGCATAAGCCACCACGGTCCCCCTGGTTTACCTGTGGTAGATTAGGGTGTTATGTCTTGTGGTAGTGTAATGGTTGACCATGCAGTTTTGCTAATAAGGCAGACAACAGAATTGTACAGAATGGTTTAGAAAGGGATGATCTTGCCTCAGGCAAGGAGTCAGACTAGATGACCTCTGGAGGCCCCTTCCAGCCCTACTTCTTTATGATCTATATACATATTATCTGTTACCTATTCAGTTACCTGTGCTCAGGTGTAAGTCAATGGTGACAGGGCTGGGGCTGTGAGAAAAATCTGGGGGCCCATTACAGTTCATTTCGGAAACTGGAAATAGGTCTTCTGTTTGAATGCTAGGCTGAATTTGTAAGTTTTGAAATATGTTTCTAAAAAATCAGACTTCTACTTTATTCACACACACAAACATATGCGCACACCTTACAATTCTAACTTTATTCATAACTTTAGAATCTACTAAGAGAATTCTCATAACTTTAGGGGGCCACCTCAGCTTGGGGGCCCAGTAAAAATGCACCCCCATTCCCTCCTCACATGGGTGCTGGACACAAGATTCTGGCAAGAAATCAAGAGAGCAAACTCACCCCCATCTAGCAACCACCCAAGCTTCCGCTTCCTTCACACCAGTTTTCTTATTGATGGTTTATGGAAGCTATTATAATCTTACAGCTATAGAAATAGCCAAAGAACCCTTATATAAAGAAATGCAGGATGGGAAAGGTAGTACCTGTGCTGCAGATGAGGTAGTGAAAGACTGAATGAACTCCCTTGCCTGCATCACCTACGTTATTTGAAAACTTGGTGAGGAGTCCCCCTGCTCTGCTGGTATATGGTATGCACCAGCATAATTGCTTTCATGATCAGTAGGACCTAGTGCAGAGTGAGTTATCTATGATGGAAAGGGGCTTCTGTACTCTCTAATGCCTGGTAATGTGGGACTATAATTATATTTCTGCATCATTAAGAATGTTTTAAATAATATTTTGATGCACATTTATAGGAATGGTTAATCTTTTCTGCAAATCATGTGGAACTGACAGTTTATTCACAAATGAAAGGAGAAACAATTTAATCTCAAAATACTCAAAGCAACTTGAACCACCACAAAAAAAGGTAATGAAACAAAGAGGAGAACCTGTACAATGACACCTTGCATCTGAATCGAAACATCCAAAACAGGTAACACACAACCGAGCTGGGGGGGGGGCTGACAGTTTAGCAAAGTAAGTTTATCCAGTTCACACAGCTCAATAACAATGCAAAGTCAACTCAGCCTCGCATATGTGAAACACACCTATGTAAAGAATAAGGGGATCAACTGTGAACCTGGGGGCCAACACCAGCTTTGATGCTGGGAGGACCCCAGAAAATAAATACTGTGCACTCCAATTCCAAGCAAAGTCTCTTTATGTTTTCAGATCTTTTCCTGCACCTGTCTCAGGAGTGGGTGGAAAACTGACTGAAAACATACTACTATAGTACCCCATCCAGATTTGTAGGGACCTACCGAAATCGAGGTGGCAGATAGGTAATTGCATGGGCCAGTCGCAGCACCAGCCACTGTTTTTGTAGGCTTATCCAGGCAGGCTGGCCCCCTCACCACTGAGCAGCCAAGGAGCCTCAGAGGCCCCACTCCTTGCTGCTGATTGGCCAAGGGTTGCCTTTTGTGTGGCCCTGCCTTTTGCCACTGATTGGCAGAAAGGGCTGCCCTTCATGTGGCCCTGTCCCCACTGCTGATTGGTGGACAAGGGCAGGGCCACATGAAAGGCAGCCCTCTTGGCCAGTCAGCAGCAGAGGGAGGAGGGGGTAGCCGCCATGTTGGCTCTCTCTTTTGTGCTGGTGTCTCCACCCCCCCACGCGGGCTATGAGGACAGGCTGCAGAGGCCATTGGATCCCACTGGGGAGCCAGAATTTATTTGTTAGGTTTTTTTTTCCTGACAATTCTTCACAAAATTGTGGAAATTGCTGTTTTTCATGGTTTCCACAAAAATCGCAAATCACAATTTGAGTAGGCACCTACTGATCCATCAGTTTAATAAGTGGATGAAACCTGGCACAAATACTTGCCCATACAGCAATTTATTCTTCCACTTAAGACATACAAGATTTGATAAACAATTAACAATTGCAAGTATTCCAGCCTTCCACTCTAATAAAACACAAAAATGATTTCTGGGAGTGGCTTTTACATATAGCTACATTTTAAAAGCAAATTTCTAGTTTTTCTAATGTGTGATGTTCTTCCTTCTCTGCCTAGACTGACAGAATGGATACAGTTGCGGTCTTTGTGTTTTAAGGACAAAACTATCCCGATACATACAAAAGAGCCTAACTCTGACTGACACATTTGAAGTGCATTACTTGTACTGAGACAGATTTATGAAGAGTCAGGCTGAAGTGGTTGGCAGAGATGACGTGTTATTGGGGAGCTAAGCCTAGAGACAGGAATTACTGGTGCAATCAGAGACAGAGAGAGGAAGGCAGATGAGTGCAATTTTGTCTATATGTAAATCTGGACTGTGATAACTTCAGGTATTTTTAAATCAGTTTAGGAAAACTTCTGCCTGGGTAGATTCTCTTAATTTGGTTTAGAATGGCTTTTACCCAAGCTCCTAAAACACCCCCAACTTTTAGTCAGTCATTTAAAAGTTATCTTCCATTTACTTTAACACTTAAACTGCTCGCTGTGGTGGCAGATGACAGAAGAAGCAGTGGTTTGAAGTTGCAGCCAGGGAAGTTTAGGTTTGATATTAGGAAAACACAACCTACAGTCAGTCATAAACTTACTTCCAACCTTAGTTTTCTATGTTTCTATGATCTTTTAAAAGCTCTGTTTTGCTTGCTGCTCTGGTATCATGGTAGCTCTCCTCAGTCACAGGAAATTAAATATGTCTGCTCAGCCTGTGACTCAGGCTGTGTCCAGACAAGCGCAGCCATACAGTATGTGGCACTGCAGATCTGTCTGCAGTGCCACACAACGCACGTTCAGGTATTCTCCGCACGGCTACATTGGGGTCCTGGGGTAAAAAAAACTTGAATGAAAAAAAAGCTGGGCGGTGCAAGCAAGGGCAATGCACACCATCCTAAACCAGAGTTTTGCCAGCTAGAGCCATGCTCTGGCTGCTGGACAGGCTCCGAGAGACAGGATTGCCATGGCTGCAGCTCCCTAAGGCCTCCAGGACCCCAGGTAAGGCTGCTGGGCCAGCACAGTTGCTGGTCTCAACCTCCCCTACCCCAGCTTGGCATAATCTGCTGCACGCCAGAGTCCACATGGCACAGGCGTTCACTGGGGATAAAAAGCAGCAGCAAAAGGTGTGCCACTGCTTCTTGTCCCTGAGAAAACAAACATCCATGCTCATGTGGACATGTTGTAGAGTGGATTTTAAAACCGTGTCAGTGATAAGCAAAAAAGCCCCAGTGAATAGGCAATGATTGCATGGAAAGGTTGGGGTGATTACACCCATAGTATTTAAAGCCAGAAAAAATCCCTATGATCTAATCTGAACTCCTGCATAACACAAGCTATAAAAACTCAACAGAAGATTACTTGTCCTTGGGACAAGGACAGTGTGGCAACTCAGCAACTCAGATAACCAGTTTGGAGTCTTCACATAAACAACATGCCCTACACTGGTGCAATGCCTAAGTTTCACTCATTATTAGATAGTAAGATTAGAGGAACTGAGATGACTACAGTGTTAATGGATTAAGGAGAAACATTTGCAGCCTGCAAATTTTAGTTTAAGACTTTCACCCTTTTAGTCAATAAAACCAACATGCAAAGAACACCCAGGACAGCTGTAGTGGATAGATGAAGACAGACAGTGCTGTAAATGCAGGGTGCTCTAGTAAACATCTGGGCACAACACCTTTGTGCAAAGTAGGCACAGTGGCCTAGAAATTAATTCACAGAGAAAACAACCTATGTAAATATTTGTCAACCTTCTAAATAAATACATTCACACTGACTTGGAACACTTCCCATTTTAGGAAGAGAGGACTTTTCAGGGGAATTAATTTGGTCCTTCATTGTTGTTTTACAAATATAGCCTATCCTAAAAACAAACAAGCAAAACTCCTTATTTTAAATTCCTGAACTAGATAATAACTATATACACTTTAAATGAAGTGCTGAACAGAACACTGAGAAAACTCTCCCCACCTCCATCCTTTCCTTAGAGAAGTAAGTTTATGACTGACTGTAGGTTGTGTACATGTTGGCTGCTCTCATTTATCTCCCTGAGCAAAAGTAAAAGATGGATTACTAAAGAGGGACCTACCTGAGAAATCCTATGAGCTAATTATCCTCTTCCACGCGAGTGAAAATAATCATTAGGAGCTCAGGCATACAGCTTTCATAATCTGTACATATCTTCTTGACCATCCTGCACAACTGAAACTGCTTAA
>NW_017729024.1:77393438-77405192 GCF_001723915.1 Gavialis gangeticus
GACTGTAGGTTGTGTACATGTTGGCTGCTCTCATTTATCTCCCTGAGCAAAAGTAAAAGATGGATTACTAAAGAGGGACCTACCTGAGAAATCCTATGAGCTAATTATCCTCTTCCACGCGAGTGAAAATAATCATTAGGAGCTCAGGCATACAGCTTTCATAATCTGTACATATCTTCTTGACCATCCTGCACAACTGAAACTGCTTAATGGGACAACTGTCGCACTGAAAATTATTAGAATGTGGAAGTAAAAGAACTGAAGTGTGACCTGAGACAGAAAAAAAAGACTTTACAATAATAGTACCTATTAACTCTGCATCTGCTCTCCTCATCTAGGCCAAGGCTGCTTATTGCACCGATTTAAAAAAAAAGAAAAAGAAAAAGGTTTTGTAGTGTATTCCCTCACCTTCTCTTGTCTATCAAAAGCTTACATTACTTATAAAATATTGAGCTGGATTATATTTCTCTCCCATAAATACCAACAAAACTGTTGGCTAAATCTTAACTGTGCAATTTTTACTAAAGGACAGGCAAAAGTACAGGAAACAAAGAGAATAAAGGTTGACTTTCAGATCGCATACTGACCTTTTTACACTGCAAGTTAAATTTATATTTTGAATTACAGTGGAAGCTCATAAGTTTTGATATTTCCTCTAAAAATGTTCCTTTAAAATATGTATAAGGGTTTTTCTGCTTGATGTTTAGAAACGGCTTTGGGCAGCCTTCAAAGCAACAGGCAATGCCTTCAGGCTCCTGCACTTCATGTTTCCCGGTTGCATCAGTAAGTTCACCTGTCAAATACCCCCATCAGTTTCAGATTCAGTTCTGCTGCTGCTGTTCAACACACACACCTTGGCAAAGGAAGTTCTCCATCACCAATACAGAGGAGCGGGTTCGCTAAAAATACCATCAATGCATGAAGCAAACACGCTGAAAAAAATGTCCTTCATTGCATTTGTTCCCTTCCAGGTATAGTACTCTGAGTTACCAAGAACTAACATTAAATTTGAGATGAAAACATGATTTTCAAATTTCACATGTTAAAAAATGAAAGACTACAATAGAAATACCTATGCAAACACAGGGACATAATTCTCTGTGTCAGGGAAAGAGAAACAGATGCGATCTGTGATGGGCGCAGCCTAGAAAAATACCCTTTTGCTAATCCTGTTGCATATGACTGATTTACAGTAAATTCCCATCAGAAGCACTCTCTTGGTATTTCATCTTATATTCTGCCAGAGAATCTGACTGCATACATCCCCAATATCACACTAAAATTTTCCGTTCCTCAAACTATTTCACTGTTCGTTCCATGGAATAGGAAAGCTGGCCCCTGGTCAGTTCAGTGCTACATTATTTTTTTCTTTTCAGTGTTATCTTCAGAGGAAGAGAGGTGTAGGGAAGAGGGGTAGAGGTGATTTGGACACTAAGGCCGCGTCCAGACTTGTCTGTAGCACCACACACTGTCCACGCTAACTTGCAGCGCAGTGGTTTTTTTGACCCCAGGAGATTCAGTTTTTTTTACCCCTACCCTACACAGGGTAACCTGCTGCAAGCCAGAGCACGTGTGGCATGGGCATCCCCCGGGGACACGTAGCAGTGGCACAAGGTGTGCCACTGCTACTTTTCCCTGGGGAAACAAACGTCCACGTTTATCTGGACACCACCTCAGATAGCATTTCATTACAACTTTTTTATGGACTTATTTTAGGAGTCACAGGACACTGCAGCTTGTACTTCAACGTAGCTAAAGAAGGTCAAATACTGTTGACAATTTAGCTAAAACTATATTGTAGCTATATCAAAATAACCCCCCCCCAAAAAACAAAAAACCCACAATGTCTTGTCTCCACTAGAATTCACACCAAGATGCAAGAAAAAGAAAAAAAAGAGGATCTAGCTTTACTTTTTAGATACCATGCCCCATATACAGAAAGACAGAAGGTGAATCTAAGTGGTCATTTTTAATGCCAGAGGGGATTTACATATTCTTACTATGCCAATATATAGCTATTATGTATATATATGTGCACACACCTAATGGCAGATCATACAGCCTCAAACTATAAAATAGTAAAACACATAATGCATTAGAAATGTAATACTTGCATTTTTTTCAGGATCTAAATTGATTTCTGTGTTCTACAGTTATTTCAATTAGAAAATGAGAGCCAACATACATGGCATCCAGCCCAGGGGCGCTCCCCACAGAAATTTGGTGGCAGGGCAGCAGTAGCAAGTAATACTGCCCCTCTCCTGCTGCCAAATTCCCAAGCCCTGTGGACCAGATCAGGGCTGGCTACACTCCCTCTCTCCCACCCCCCACCTTGGGGCTGGACCACACCGCCTTCCCTCCACAGAGCCAAATAGGGGCCAGCCAAGCTTCCTTCCCTCCCCCTGCCCAGATCAGAGCCAGACCACACCCTCTTTTCCCCATGCAGCTGGATTGGGGCCAGGCTGCTCCCCGACCTTCTCCAGACAGCTGGACTGGGCCCCAGTTCACCCATCCTATATGCCAGATTGGGCCTAACCGTCAGATGTGGCCTACCGACAGACTAAGCACCGTCCACCTGGCCTGCAAGGCAAAACGGTCGAGCATGACTGCTCTATACAGTTTCTGTTCATTTATCTCCCCAAATTTCTATTACATTTATTCTTTAATTACAATAATCTCATTTTAGAATTTGTTCCTCACCAAAGAATAATTAATCCTTGTTGCATCAACATTTCAGAATCCTTTCCAGCTCAAAAGAGCTTTTTCCATTCCTGCTCTCCTTTTCTGGAACTTTTACTTTATTATTCATGCTGTTCATGTGGAGTATATGCATGTCCATACATACTAAATATAACATGTTGATACGTACTGCATATGCCACAGCAACTGCTCCCTCCCATCAGCAGTTGCAGTGATCTTACTGTGAGTACTCTCAGGAAAAGGACTTGCAGGATCAGGCACATCTCCAATGACTATTATTCATGCTAGGTAACAACCTTCGATCTGCTATTCAGAAAATGAATAATTTTTAAAAAGTTATTCTGTATAATTAATCCCCACTGCCCTTTTTCATTATTACTAAGCAGCTTTCAATTATAGTGTTCCCAGTAGCATCTGTCAGAATCCTTACGGTTAATAATAGCAGCTTCACAATTCATTATGGACCCAAAAATAACATTTAATTTATTAATATTGTGATGAAAAGTCTGGGAGGGGAAGAAGTCATGGGTGAAAGTGACACAACCTCCAATTAACTGCAGAAACATAGCTATTTTGTGAAGACCCATCTTTATAAGCGATATTTCATATTATCACACAATTAAGGTATAATGTAAGAAACTGAAATTAACAGCTCAAATATAGGTTAGAAGTTTCTGGTGAAAATTTTAGAGCCAATATTGTAAGAAACAGAAGATCTGGCAGATGATTTTCACCAAGTTTAACACTGCAGTACAGTATAACTTCATAAATCCAGATATCAAATATCCAGACTTCTCAGAAATCCAGCACTTTTTAAAACTATTCTAGATTGGGGAGTAGCAGTGGCTGGTCCCGGAACAGCGGAGGGGGAAGCTTGCATGCAGTGGCTGCTGCCATCATCCACCACCCTGTGTTGCTGCTCCATGTGCGGATGCTGTTCCGGGATCGGCTGCCACTTCATTTTCAAAAATCTGGAGTTTTCACATTTCTGGCAGGTGCTCGGTCCCAAGCACACCAGATTCACGAGGTTATACTGTGTATGTGTGTGTGTGTGTGCATATATATTCATTTTTAAAATTAAAAAAATAGTAATAAAAATTAAAGTTAAGATACTTACAAAAACATAACTGTAAACTTATCCCTCTTATTATGGCACTTCAGAAAACAGAAAATCATCTTGCGCCCACCCAGAAAAAGTATTTTCCCCCTCATACAGCACCAAACATACAACCCTCTGCTTGCCAACCACATAATATACCATAAAAGTCTAACACATGCAAATCAAAACATGGCTTTGAGTAAAGGCAGGTACAGTATATAAAAATCACTGGCAAATACAATACTATATGAAGAAAAACACAGAAGAAGTGGGTTTTCAGATTCTGAAGAGGAAAGAGCAATGAGTGAGAACATGCAAAGCTGAAAGTGGGAGAAAATGATGAGGGGAGTAAGGAAAAGAACTAGGGTAGCATAAGGAGAAAGAGGATAAAAGGAAAAATAGATCTAGGCAGAGGTGAAAGTCAGTTCAAAACAGGTTCAAGTCCAAGACGGGAAACAAGTAAAAAGGTGCAGAGATGTGGGCAATGATGTAAGAAAGATAAGAAAGGACTGAGGAGGTTAGCTGAGTTGTGCTTGATAGGCTGAAGATTAAATGAAGAAGCACAGACTTTAGCAAGAGACACAAAGGGGAAAGGAGAGAGAAGGCTGAAAAACATCATTAATACCGGGACAATGGAAATACAGAGCTGTTAATAGTGAAGAGAAGGAAAGAAAGGGGAAAGTAGGGTTAGGGGATTTCCTACAACTGTAAAATCCTTGGAGAAGAAGACCATGTTACCATATATGTTTGTATTGCACTCAGCATAAATTTTCCTAAGGAGGAAAGGCTTGAAGTTCCATTTTGGATAGACTGCTCCTCAACTGGTACCTGGACATCTAGGGGGGTATGTCAGAAAAGTGGTCGGAGATGCAATGTTGGAGAAGAACAGAAAGTAGATTTGAATGTTATGAACAAAGGTGGTATAGATGGAGTGTAGGGCATGGTGAAGAAAATAGACAGGGGTTTAGAGGATAAAACTCTAATGGGCATCTGAAGAATGGAGAAGGGAGGATGAAGCTCCATCAACCATGATGGTGGTGTAATGAGTAATGGTGAGGAGCAACAAACAGATTCACTGATGACCACAAAGGAGAGAAGGGGAAGGCTCTTGAAAAGTGATCATTAGAGAAATCAGTTCAAAATTTTAAAAAGGCAATTTTTTGTGAGTAGTGTGTGGTCTGCAGATTCTTTGGTGACAGCAAAAACAACAGCCTTCAAGAAACTATTTCAACAGCTTGACATCACCAAGGCACAAAATGCAGGTAAAAAAACACTGCATCTACAAAGAGGGAATTCTCCTCTAGCATGAGCAATGAGCATTTTATGACTGCTCTGCCTTGGCACTCAGCATGCATGCATAGATCTACTCCAAAACTAACACAATTGGAAGAGTTTCAAATGGAAGAGGGCAGAGTAGTTGTGGCACTTTCTCCAAAGCAACTCAGAAGCACAAAACGAGGAGCAGAACTTGGCAAATAACAGCAGAGCAATAGTTCAACACTTCTTCCAAGTCTCCTAAAGCAGGAGTGCTAAACCAGCTGGCAGGCCAGATCCACACCATGAAACTGTATCACCCAGCCCATAGGGCTCCTCATGGATCTGGAAATTTGGCAGTGGGAGACAGTGACAGCATTAATTGCTACTCCCCTGCTGCAAATTTCTGGACATGTAGAGAACTGACCCTGTACCACTCACATGGCCCATGGGGCCAGTATGCTGGATGCCACTGCTCTAAAGTTCCAGTGAACAAAAACAGATCCCTGAAAACACTTCTACTCCTACCTGGATCCCTTTAATGGTACTCACTCTATGAAGCCCCTGATAAGAGAGGTAGTGATCTCTATCCTACTGGCTGGCAGGACTGCAATAAATGTAATGATGGTTACAAAAGGTGGTGGGAAAATGAGACCGCTATACAATAGTACTGTAAATTCAACAGTGAAATAGATGCTTCATTACAAGTTTCACTTCTGTCAAAATTCAGCCAGGAACATATGAACTGAAAGGCAATCAAAAATTAAACTCACCAGGCAATACATTCTGTACACAGTTATATTTCAAAAGGGGGGCACTAGTCCACCCTTACAAAGTTGTAAGCTTAAGAATGTTGCAAGATGAGAAATAAAAGACAATAATCATGATTCTATGATCAAATGTCCAAAAGGTTTTTCACTTGGACTTCTTTTATTAGTGCACTGGGCTATTTGTATATCAAGAAAAACACACTCCAGTTAGCTTGTCAATGGGATTTATTTCAAGTAGCTCCCTTGGTCAGTCTGACTTCGGTCCTAGGAAAGATCTTTGACAAAACTGTCAAGGAGGCCATCGACCACAAGCTTGTAACTGGTGAGATATTAAGAAACAACCAGCACGGCTTTGTCAAGGGGAGGTCATGCCCAACAAACCTGGTGTCCTTCTATGACCAGGTAACTAACCAGCTGGAAATAGGACATGTGGTTGACATCATCTACCTAGACTACAGGAAGGCCTTTGATGCTGTTTCCCATGAGATTCTCTCAATTAAATTGGAGGATACAGGCCTAGACTGGTCTACAGTGAGGTGGATTAGCAACTGGCTCAGAGGCTGATCCCAGTGAGTTGTAATCCATGGGATGGCCTCATCCTGGAGGGCTGTCTCAAGCTGTGTCCCCCAGGGATTTAACATCTTTATCAATGACTAGGATGAGACAGTGGAAAGCACAATGATTAAGTTTGCAGATGACACCAAGCCATGGGGAAATGTGGGCACATCTGAGGAGAGGGTAAGGATCCAGAATGACCTTGACAGGCTGGTCGTATGGGCTCAATGTAATCAAATGAGGTGCAATAGGGACAAGTGCTGAGTCCTTCATCTGGGTAGGAAGAACCCTCATCATAACTATATGATGAGTGGTGGTGCCCTGGCTGACACTGCATCTGAAAGGGACCTGGGGGTGACAATCAGTCAGAGGACGAATATGAGCCATCAGTGTGATGAAGTCTCCAGCAGGGCAAACAGAACCTTGGCATGCATCAGCCGATGTGCTGCCAATAGATCCAGAGAGGTGCTTCTCCCCCTCTATTCGGCATTGGTGAGGCCACAGCTGGAGTACTGAGCTTGAAAGGGTACAGAGAAGGGTCACCCGTATGATCAGGGACCCTACAAGGAGAGACTCCGGGAACTGGGTTTGTTCAGTCTGAGTAAGAGAAGACTGAGAGGTGACTTGATAGCCATCTACAAGTATGTCAGGGGCAAACACCAAGATCTAGGGGAGCAACTCTTCAGAAAGACACCCCTTGGGAGGATGAGGTCCAATGGGCACAAGCTAGTTGAAGAAACAGTTAGGCTGGACATAAGGAAAAACTTCTTTTCCATAAGGGTATCTAGAATCTGGAACACACTCCCAGCAGAGGTAGTACAGTTGCCATCCCTGGCGGGGGGTTCAAGAGGAGGCTGGACAAGCACCTTGTTAAGCTCATTTGAGCCCAACTACCTCCTGCCCTCTGGCAGGGGACCGGACTTGATGATCTTATAGGTCTCTTCCAGGCCTACTATTCTATGATTCTATCACCAACCTATGGCTCAGGGATGGGAACGTTCCCTGTGCTGTCGCGAGAAGAAGCAGGAGCTGGATCCTAGTGTCTGCCATTTTGCACACCTCAGATCCAAATGGAGTCATTCTGGTCTGCAGCTTAAGCAGGTTGCTGACCGCTGGCCAGTGACCATCCAAAAAGTGTGCGACCAGAAACAAGCTGTTCTTCCTGTTTTTGAGACAGTACTGGTTAGCAGGACACCTTACCTGACTATGTAAGTGTCAACCAATAGCTGTAACTTCTCATAAAATAACACTACTTGTCACTGATGTTCACTGATGGCTATTGCCAGACCCTTCTCCAGAAGAAGGAAGAAAAGGAAGAGACTGAGATGGTGGCCAACGTGATGGCTAAACAAGAAGACCCACCCAGAGTGACCTGGAAGACAGTCACCTCACGCTCCAGGAAACACAGGGCCAGGGCTTCTCCTCCTCTGGTCCTGAACAACAGGTATGCTACCCTCCTGACATGAGGAGGTTCCGATGGTGACACCAGAAGAGGAGGAAGGTAAGCAGCTTGCTGCCATCTCCAAGAGTAAGTGCCAGGTGGTGGTGGTGGAGGTAGGGGACTCCCTCCTGCAGGACACTGAGGGACCCATCAGCCATCCGGACTCCCTAGCCCATGAGGTCTGCTGCCTCCCAGGGGCTTGCATCTGAGATGTAGCAGAGACGATCCCCAGGCTCATCCAGCCCTCTAAAACTACTACCCCATACTCCTCATCCATGTGGGAACTAATGACACGGCCAGGAGTAATCCAGACCTGGTCATGAGCAACTATATATGCTCTGGGGGCTGGGCTCAAGGGGTTGAGGGCCCAAGTAATCGTTTCTTCTGTGCTCCCTGTTTCAGGCTACAGTCCCAGAAGGGAAGGATGCATCGAGGAAACGAACTGGTGACTCTGACGCTGGTGCCACCGAGAAGGCTTCAGATTCCTTGACCATGGTGCGCACCCCAGGGATTCTCTCTCCCTGAAAAGGGACAGCATCCACCTCATGAGGAAAGGTAAGTCCCTCTTCGTGGCCAGGATGGCCTCTCTTCTGGACAGGGTTTTAAACTCAGATTGCTGGGGGACGGGGATACAAAAATACAAACATGTCCAGGGACTAACATACAAATAAGCCCTGTAGATAGGGACACTTGGGAGAGCCACTTTTGCGGGAGCTGAAGGAATAGTTCTCCATCAGCAGGACAGGAAGACAAGGGCCTCAGTAGGAGGACTCAGGTGCCCACATACTAATGCCAGGAGCATGGGGAACAAGCAGGAGGAGCTAGCCCTCCTACTCTCCAGTGTGCATTATGATCTAGTAGGGATTACAGAGACCTGGTGGGGCTCCTCACATGACTGAACCATAGCCTTAGAGGGCTACACCCTGCATAGAAGGGACTGGGTGGGGAAGAAAGGTGGAGGCATTGCTCTCTATGTGAAATAGCAGTACACCTCCTTGGAGGCTGACATCGGCTCCAAAAATGGACAGCTTGAAACCCTCTGGGGCAAGGTATGGGGGGAGAAGGGGAAGGGAGGTGCTGTGAAGGAGACCTAACTGTAGATGTATACTACAGACCACCAAACTAGGGGGAGGAACTGAGACCTCATACACACGACATGATCGTCATGGGTGATTTTAATTATCCAGACCTTGCCTGGGAGGAACACTTGGCCAAGCTGGATAGGTCGCGATCGTTCCTGACCTATGTCAAAGAGCTTTTCCTGAGTCAGAAGGTGAATGGGCCAACCAGAGGTGACGCTCTGCTAGACTTGGTCCGGGCCAAAGGAGATGAACTGGTGATTGACTTAAATATAGAGGGAAGTCTGGGCGACGGCGACCATGAAGCCATCATGTTCACTGTCCGACGTAAGGGAGACAAACTGGATAGCAGGACTGAAGTCTTGGACTTCAAAAATGCAAATTTCAACAACTTGGGTCACTAGTAGGGCAAGTGCCGTGGGACCAGGGACTGAAGGTGAAAGGTGTGCACAAAGAGCGGTTGTTCCTTAAAGACATGATCCTTGAAGCAGAAAGGTAGTCCATTCCCATGTGGAGAAAAGGTAACAGAAGGGATAGGAAGCCCTCTTGGCTAAACAGGGAAATCACAGTCTTCTTAAGAAAGAGGAAAGAGGCTTATAAACAATGGAAGCTCAGGTGGGCCCCAAGGAGGACTATTCCACGACAGCTCACATTTGCAGGGAACAGATAAAACAGGCTAAAGCAGTAACTGAAGTTAGATTAGCAACAGGAATCAAGGACAACAAGCAGTCCTTCTTTAGGTACATAAGGAACAGGAGAAAAACAAATGGGAGTGTGGGGCCACTGCTCAACAACTCAGAAGAGCTGGTTACTGGTACCCAGGAGAAAGCTGAACTCCTGAATGACTATTTCACCTTGATCTTTCACTGGACCAAGGGTAAAACTACACAAGGTAGAGTAGAGGATGAGCACAGTAGGATTAAATGCCTTCCTACCATTGCCACAGAATTGGTATATGACCAGTTAAAAAATAAGATGTATACAAGTCAGTGGGACTGGGTGATCTTCATCTGAGAGTGCTGAAGGAGCTAGCTGAAGACATTGTAGACCCCGTGCTGAAACTTTTCCACAACTCACGGCACTCTGAAGAAGTCCCTGAGGACTAGAAGATGGCCAAAGTTGTGCCCATCCACAAGAAGGGCAGGAGGGAGGACCTGGGTAACTAGGCTAGGGTGGTGTGAAGCTTCCGTCGCTGATTTGATTTGGCAGAGATTCAGCCCAATTCGATGGCCGAATATCCAAATCCAAATTGAATCCAGAGACCCTTTAATGTTTCCGAATTGAACTGGAAAATCAATTCAAAGACTTGAAGATTCAGACACAGACACAGCTTTAAATGTTTTTTCTACTTACCTCAAGGTACCAGGCAGTTTACAAACACTGCGATGGTGGGGTAGATGGAGCATCCCATGGGAGCACAGGCCTCCCCCGGGCCACCATGTGCTTGGCGGCAGATCCAGAAGTGAACTGCAAATACTTCCAGTCCACTTCTGAGTGTGCAGCCTTCCCCCCCACCCCCTGACTTGGTGACTGGCCACAGGATGACCCCAGGTGCCCCTCCCCCCCGATGCAGGAGGCACCAGTTGTTCAGCTGGGGGGAGGGTCCCCCACGTACTTCGTGGCAAACTCAGAAGTGGACTGGAAGTGCTTCTGGGTCCACTGCCGAGCACGCTGGGGACCTCCCCCCTTGCACTCCTGTGGGACGCTCCATCTGCCCCAGCATCTCAGCATTCACGAGCTGCCTGGTACCTTGAGGTATGTAGAAAAAACATTTAAAGCTGTGTCTATGTCCAAATCATTGAATTGCTCCGAATCTCTCTGAATTGATTCGGAGGGTTCTGATTAGATTCAGAGAGATTAAAGGGTCTCCTGATTTGATTCAGATTCAGAGATTCGACTGCTGAATTGGGCCAAATCTCCATCGAATAGAATCAGCGACTGAAGCTTCGCATAGCCCTGGTCTCCAGTACAGTACCTAGCCATTGTTAAAGTGTCTGCAGGCATTATTGTAAAGGAGTTTTAAGGAGAGAATTGAAAAAGAATAATGTGGTTGCTGGGTGGGTGTTTACAGAGAGCTCCTCCCAAGTGTGAGGGCAGCATGGGAGACAGCTTAAAGGTGTTTGCTTAAAAAACTAGTAGCTAAAGAGGAAGAAGGCTGGTATGGTGGTCTAACTGAAATGAGGAATCAACCTCTTGATACTGATTGGGGGAAGATCAGTAAGGGATATCACTTTGGGCACATCTTTAAAGAAAGAACACACTATATGAGCACTAAGTCTTACAAGCATTATTTATGAAAGTTGCAGTCTATCTGAGAACACTCTGTCCTTGTGAGACCCTTAATAAGTCACTTACTATTTTTGCAGAACAGGGAAAATATTCTTTATCTTCAAAATGGCAAGGACACTTTAAATGGTTTAATTTTACACAGGAGCAACGTGGAAGACTGGAGATTAGAATTCAGGAGTTCCTGCCATTATTTCAAGTTCTGTTCTGGTAAAAAGGCCGAATTAAATGACAGGTGTTCTGAATAAAACAATGTGCCATATTTCAGAGTAGTTTGTAATTTTAGACTATATTATCCTCCTGATCAAAATCCTCACGCTTTCACACAAACAAACGTTAGGATTTTCAGCAAGAAGGAGGAAATCAGACATTAAGGGCATTTTTACACATGCTCAGTGGAGGGAGAGGGAGGGCTTTACTTTAAGTGACTCCATGAGCCTCTAAATTAAAGCACTTGGAGCGTCTTGTGTATCAGCATCCCCGTGCTTCAAAATGTCAGCAGGGTGCTTTATTTAAAGCTTTTTGAATGGACTTTAGTTAAAGCGCCCCCACCACCATTTTGAAGTGTGG
>NW_017729024.1:77405203-77406032 GCF_001723915.1 Gavialis gangeticus
ACATATAGGGTTACCATACGTCCAGGTTTTCCCAGACACATTCTCTTTTTGGGTCCTCCCATCTCCATCCAGGCAGTTTTTAAAAATATGATCAAACGGCTGGGACTTTGCTCTGCTCAGCATCAAAGGTTTTCCTGGCTCTTCCCGGCTTCTCCTAGCAAGGAGGTGCTTGGGGCTGAGCAGAGCAGCAGAACAGGGGCCAGTTTCCTCGCTCGCAGGGGCAAGGCAGCTGGGAGATGCTGCAGGGCTGGGGGGAGCAGGAGGCTGTGGGTTGGCAGTGAGGGGCACCAGCACAGTCTGGGGGGAGGGCTACTCCGGGTTGGGAGTAAGGGGCAGGACACAGGCATATTCCCCCCATAATCATATTACCCCCCACCCCAACACCTTCCTCTTTTTTGAAACTGGAAATATGGTAACCCTAGATACACAAGATGTGGAGGCTGGCTGAAGCATGGTAATTAGCATGCTCCAACAGACTCGATTAACCGAGTCTGCTTCGACGCACTGTAATTACAGTGTGTTTGAACAGCCTATCAGCATGGGTACAGATACCCTAAGACATGAATGATGCTAAAATTCATAGTTTCATAGTTTCTAGGGTCAGAAGGGACCTGAGCAGATCATCTAGTCCGACCCCCTGCCATGGCAGGAAAGAGTACTGGGGTCAAACGATCCTAGTAAGGTGGTCATCCAACCTCTTCTTAAAAACCCTCAGGGTGGGAGCCTGCACCACCTCACTTGGAAGCTGGTTCCAGACCCTAGCCGCCCTGACCGTGAAGTAGCGCCTCCTGATGTCCAACTTAAACCTTCCCTCCGCCAGCTTGTGACC
>NW_017729024.1:77411032-77411502 GCF_001723915.1 Gavialis gangeticus
AGGGAGTGAGTGGGGCCACGTGAGGGCAATCGGGCAGGGGATTCTTTCCCCACCTGACCCCATTTAGCCGCGCCGGGCGGAAGCCGCGCTCCTGAGCCGCGCGAACATGGAGTGCAAACAGGCGCGCTCTTAGGGGCGCTCCGGAGTTTGCGCTGGGGTTCGTGCAGGGAGGAGCGCGAGAGGCCACAGGCAGCAGAAGAACCAATGGCGGCAGCAATAGCAGCAGCAGTCGTCTCCAGGTAAGTGAGTGGGGGTGACAGCATGGGAGTTGTCACGCGGAGTGCAGCCAGGACTCCTGCTCCACAGCTGCCTCCTGGCCCGGGGACCAGTGAGGTTTCCACGCAGGTAGGGCCACCTGCCTGTGGGGGCTGCCTGGCTTTGTCCCTGGGGCTGGGGGGGACGTGGGAGCGGGGGCTTCTCTCACCTGTCCCACCTGTGCCAAGATTGCGGCGCTGGAGGGGCAGGTGAGA
>NW_017729024.1:77411737-77412929 GCF_001723915.1 Gavialis gangeticus
CTTGAACCCTAACCCAAAGCACTTCAGAGTGCTTCTCCCCTGACTCTTTACTAATTAGCGAGGACGTGTATTCCTCCTTGATATACAGTGCCACTCCCCACCCCTCTTTCCTATCCTGTCCCTCCTGTACAGCCGACAGCCCTCAACATTCACCGCCCAATCATGCTTGGAGTCCCACCAAGTCTCCGTAATCCCCACAATGCCCGGGCTGGTGTTAGCCAGCAGGAGAGCGAGTTCCTCCTGCTTGTTCCCCATGCTACGGGCATTAGTGTAGAGGCATTTCAGGCCTCCTGGAGATGTGGTTACTGACCCCCTAGTCCCAGCGTTCCCCTTCCACTCCTGAAAACTTCCATGCAAATTCTGGCCACATGAACTGTCAAAGCACAGAATCTATGTTTAAAACACTTAGTATCTTACGTATTTATTAGGTCATTAATAAACTTTATGGGCATATCTGTGTGGCACAAGGCAGCACCATGCTACAACACTGCTAGATCTGCATGTCAGAGTTCCCAAACTGGAAGCAATACAGTTAGTGAAGTACTTCTCTTCTGTTGGCTAGTCTTCCTTGAAAGGCCTATTAGACCATGCACCAGGCCATAATAACATACCATTTAGACTAGTGATCCTCAACCACGGAGCTGGGTGAGAATGTATGCTGAATGTAACGCCACTGCACTTTGCCAAACTCTCATTTTTGTTTTGTTTTATTGTTTGTTTTAAACGAAGGAATCTGGTAAAACACATCTTAACAATTACTTAATTTTTTTCAGGGTAGTTATCTGTATAGTGATGAGAAGGATAAAAATTGCTACAGAAAAAAGGAAAGAAGTCACAGTGCTGGTGCTGTTTTCTACACTAAACATTTTGAAAGAGCAAAGGAGTTTTCTAAGTGCCACCATTCTGCATTATTTGTGCCTGCCAGATTTCTGTTTCAATTTTTTAAATCAACCTGTTATTACCAGTTCCCAGAATTTCTGTTAAAAAATTATAGAAAGAAAATTAACTAAACAGATTGTCAGCATTGGACTATGTTCTCCTTTCAGTCAGTACAGCTGCTACTCTGGTTTAACTTTAAGGACAAATTCAGTTTGTCCATAATCTGCTAGAAAATTATCTGAACAATAAGGTTGTTAGAGAAAGCAGATAGACAAAAATGAGCCAACATAGACTCTTTTTTTTTTTTTTTTTT
>NW_017729024.1:77413007-77418490 GCF_001723915.1 Gavialis gangeticus
AGCCAACATAGACTCTTATTTTTTTTTTTTTATCTTTCAAAGATAAATGTATACATGCTTCAAAACTATACAGTTACCAACACTCTTACACTATAGTGAGATAAGTGTGAGAGAAAGAAAGACTATATATTTTGGAAAATGCATATCATAATCAGGTTATTAAATGCACCTTAATTATAAGCAGAAGCAAGAAGGTATCAAGTTTAGTCAACTATTTCCATCAGTGTTCATTAGAGTATGGAGGTCAGGAGTTTTTTAAAAATTTAAATCTTCCTCATAAGCACATTCAATTGGGCAAGGAGCAGAAAACAGCTTGAGCCACAATTTTCACCACAAAACTACAACAGTAGTCACATTTTTCTAGAAGAGCTGTCATAAGAGAAACCCCTTATAGAAACAAAATTGCTGAACCGAATGCATTATACTACAGATACTTAGATTGCACTGTCAATTCCTATTGATTCAAATCTGCTGTTTTCAAATCTCTTTTTATTTTTTTTAGGGGTGCATATTCAACATAATAAAGGAGAAAGAAAACTACGTTAAAAAAAGTATACTAGTCCAGCTAAAGCTAGGGAGGATACAGTAACTGTTATGACTTAAATAATACACATAGTAAAAGAAATTCCAGTCCACAGACTTCTGTCCCTCTCCTGGGATTAAAAAAAAAAGCACCTATAATTATGGGTCTACTTTTTGCATCTGTGTATGTACTTTACTATGACATTAATAAGTAATACATGCAATTTAAAGACATAACTTTTCCAGTGCTTCAGCAATATGTGCATATAGTTCACAACTCTTTCCTTATTAAATACAAGCCTGTTTTTCCAGTAACAGAGAACAATTTTCAGAACCTACCTTGCCCACACAATAATAGAAATATTTTATACAGTATTCCTCTAGCAATGGAATATTGTGCCCAGATTTTCTTTCTTTAACTGGCTACAGTTTAACTCGGGCCTTCAGCTTTCTATTATTCCCAAATATCTATGTTTAGCTTGTTGCAAAAAGAGTTGTGGAATGCTCATTTTGGACTGTAAAAACTGCTGTAATGTAGCCTTTATCAATTCTTTGAAATGATATTTGCTTTAGTTTGGCCACTACTTCTTTTTCCAAACTAGATAACAAATTTAATAAGTTTGTAAAGCATGCATAAATTACAATTCTAAGAGAGTACCTGGTAGCAGGGGAGATTTAAGGGGAAAACTTACTATCTGCAGGTTTCAGCCTATGATCAATTACTACCAGGCACAGGTTTATCTACAAAACATACAATACTAACATAATTAAGGTAATCCTGGAAATAAGTATCATGGCTCAGAAACAAACAGCGAAAGCTGAAACTACGCTAGGCCCTCTCTGTTGCTCCTTTCTTCCTCTCCAGAACCTCTGCTGTAATATTTTTGTAAAAGGTCAAGCTCTAGCTGTCTGTTGCAGTGTGAACTCAGCACAACTGACAGATATGAAGAGCAAGCAGAACAGATGCTAAGATATGTGAGCATCTTAAGCAATTTCATTTAGAGCAGGGGTGGGTTGGAGGGCCACTTAGGGAGTTTTGGAGAGCTGTTGCAGGCCAGGTCAGCAAACCACCACCCCCACCACATCAGGCCAGGTCAGCACCTCCCCTCCATCTCCCCCACAACAGATCACCAAAACTCCCCAAGTGGTTCTCCAGCCCACAATGCCAGCTTGCAGCAGGTCCCTTGGCCCTGCTCAGCCCAGACACATGGACAAGCACAGGCTGCAGCAAGTAAGGCTGGTCCCACCACTCCTGGGTACACAGTGGGGCTGGAGCAGTATGGCAGCCAGATTCTGCTTCCTGGGAGCCCCACTAGTGGCGGCTCCTTCTGGCTGCTGCTACCAGTGTCTCTGTGCGTTTAATGGAACTCTATTGGATTTGCACAATACTGCACCTGAAGCAATCAGCAGGCTGCAAAATTTGGACATAAAATCATAAATACGTTCTTCCTTGCTTTGTGATCATTGTATCATTATGCATTAAAAACAGTAAATAAATAAATAAATGCTCAGTGCACTAACTAGTATAGTCCTCACACAAATCAGAACCAGGTTCTATGAATACTGGCTCACTGATGGCACAAAACCAGGCAGCATTTGAAACACTACTCATTTTTTCTTCTCAGTAAGAAGTAGGACTAAGCTAAAGGAGTTCAGGAGAACCCATCAGTATATTTGAGCCGCAGAAAGTGGGAACAAAGTTCACAGAACCCAAGCCAAATGGCTCAGGCACCAATTTATTTGAACATCTTCTACACAATCTATTGCAAACAGAATCTCATTATAGCGTCTTTTGTGCTCAAAGCTTATTTTGCAGGACATCATCACTTTTTCATCCAGCCTGAGTGGTGATGAATACTATTCTTGGCAATGAGCATCTCCAGGACTGCTCATAGAAGAGGGTGTGTATTATTATTTTTTAAATAACCATATTAAAAAGGAGTCCTATATTAAAACGTTCTTTAATGCAGAAAAGAAAGCACTGCCCTTCCTTGAAACATACATTTACACAGCATTATTTTAAACACAGTGGAACTAGACAACACATGCATGAGTCCACACACACAAACACAGCCCCAGACACACAAATACAATATAAAAGTGCTATTTCACTTCAAATAATTTGTCGGTCATGCTTCTATCAAGAATCAAACAGGACCAGATGTTACTGTGATAACAAGTGATATACATGCAATTACACCAATAGTGACTGACTCAGTGGGATCTGTAGAAAAATAATGCAACCTTTTTTACCTATATAGATATCTATATCTAGATATCTAGATATAGAGATATCTCTCTCTCTCTCTCTCTCTCTCTATATATATATAGATACAGGTAAAAAAGGTTGCATTACTTTATATATATCTATATAGATATATATATATTACTCCTGTCCCAAAGGACAGTCACTATTTCTTTTACTGTCCCCTTAGATTTTAATATGCTTAAGTTTATGGGCATACAGATGACAAATCATAAAAACTAGTTTAGCGAGCAGTTCTGTAAGTATCTCCTGGTCTAACTACTGTTTTTTCCTAACACAGGTTAGGCCAGCCTGTGAGCTCCTCCTTCTGGGGACATAATGGGCCGGCTGACTCCTCTTCTCAAGGGACATTTTAGGAGATCCAGCTGGCTCCATTTATGTGACTCTCTGGAGAGCTGACTTCCAAATAGGCTGGCCTTTCTGGTTTGCCTATGACATTTGTTGTCAGTGACATCACATGTAGGGAACTGAATTCCAGTGTGCTACAATGCTTCTGAGTTTAAGAGAATGGAAGTATTATCCAATATTGGGGTTCTCCGGCCATCAACAGATTAAAGATAGAGATAAAACAAAAACATATAAAAATATAAATAAGCCAAATGGTTTGTAGGGCTCTACACATGCTTGTACACAAAAATACATCAACATACTGCATACATACTCTTGATACATTTAAGTGTCTTTTAATTTAAATTCACCATATGGCAACATTCATCAGAAAAGCATTTAACCTTTTAAAACTGCAGTGTTATGTACCTACATTTGAAAATAAACTATTCAGTCCAGTTGATAAAGAAGTATGAAACTGCTCTGCTTTCCTCTTAAATGAAAGGGAGGAAAAAAGATACAACCTGGGCTGCAGCAATACAGGCTTCCAAAGTCCTTCCCAAATGTGACAGGTTTAGTCTTCAAATATATTCAGTTTCTGATCTTTCTGACCCATGCTCACAACAGTGACATTTGTGATGTCTATGTTTGTTCACTAAACTAATACATTCATCAAACAGCCATTGGATTATGATAACTTTTGGTCACTGCTGCCCTAGGTTAGATCTGAATCCTTATACCAATAGGTGGAAAGTATTCTGGATTTCTATAGCACCTTCCAAAAGATTCCTATGCGTTACAAATGTTAACTTATTGACCCCCAAAAAACACATCTGAGGGACAGAAAAGTTACATGTCTTCCTTCACACAAGGTTACATACAAAGTCAGAGGCACAGTCAAATCCAAACTTCCAAATTCCTGTTTGGTGCTCCCACTGCAACATCATATTTTCCTACTGTAGAAGAGGTGAAAGTCACCACGCCTTGCTATTGTAGTCTAAGATATCTGAGCACTGTTTGCTTTGCAGGTCCTAAAGAATTCACTTAATCCACAGATATCTTCAGTGAGAATCCTGGACTCAGTTACACTACATGCTTTACCTGGCTCAGTTCACAACTTATTGGCAAGTTACACCTGAGAGCCTGCCTTACAGGATACAAACTTTTACCTGACACATTCCTTTTGCGCAGCCAAATAAGTTAGAAAACATCATTCAGTCAGGTTTGCTACTTCATTGTTAATCTCTGCATTTTAAAAAAAAGGAAATCCTGCTCAAATTCAAGCAAATTTTCTTGACAGCTGTGAAACTTAAAACACTGTAGTGCAGTGTACTGTTGCCAAATGTGTCAGTAACTCTGAAAGAAATTACTTTCAAAGTTATGTACTTACTAAAAAAGAAGGAAGGTTTTACTGATAATCAGGGAGGTTTTAGAGAATGTGCTATTCCACATTTGGTTCAGAGTTATTTAACATGGTCAATGTACCTTACAAATGCCAAAATCATGACTGGCTACAATGTGCATCAACTCTATTTATCCAAAATAATATTCAGTTTTTATTATACTGAACAATTTATAACTGGCACTAAGTTCTAGAGATCTTGTTCAACTTTAAAGAGCCTGTCTCTATATTTGCTTTAGAGTGGTTCAATAAACTACAAAATACAATTATCTGGTATTTTATTTTCACTTTAAGTACCAGGAGCCATATGTTATTTTAAGTATCTTGTACTTTCTAGGAAACAAAAACAAAAAGCAAAGCTGTAAATCACCTGCAGCCACAAAATTATGTGACAGGCCTAGAAACCCTGTAAAAATGAAAAGCTTTAAAAGGAACATATGAAAATCTATGGCTTAATTTTGGCATTCTGCTATATCCTTCTTCACATCAAGAATGCTACATCCAATAATTCAGCCACTCAGGAGGTGCTGTTATAATACCCGCCTAACCATGTGCATTGCAGTACTCTATATTCTTGTGTCCACAATAAATTTACATGCTTAGGACCTGATCCTGTGGGTATACTGCATCTAGATGGATCTCTTCATCACTGAGAGACCTGATTTCCCATTAACATGTCCCATTAGCATGCAGTAACTCCAGGACCAACTCATGTTTGTCTGTCTCCTGTAAACACTAGGCCTGTGTGAATAGTGAAGTATTTGATTTGGAGGACAGTGATTCGATTCAGTGATTCGAATCACTGCCTCCACTCGATTCGGCCAAATCAGAATCAAAGATTCAGCACCAATTCGGTGCTTATTCGGAGATTTGGATCAGCCAGGGGAGAGGCAGGCACAGCTGGGCAGCTGCAGGTCCTTCTGTGGCTCCTCTGGCTGTGCATGCCCTACTCCGGGGGGGGGGGGG
>NW_017729024.1:77423490-77429585 GCF_001723915.1 Gavialis gangeticus
CTGTGGGAGAAGTCCCCACGGCTGCCTTGCCTGGCCTCATCTTCCATCCGGCCCCAGCCTCCCAGCACTTTTAAAAAAAAGAAAAAAAGCCCCACACTCACCAGCTACAGCAGCAGCAGTCAAGGCCTCTGGGGGCTCATGGCAGAGCCCTCCCACACAGTGCGGGGCAGTGGGGGGCAGCGAGGATTGTCCCCCCCACCTGGCACCCAGGTGGCATCTGCCCTGTGGCATGAGTGCAGCATGGCTTGGAAGGGCACTGTGCACTGTCTGGGAGCTGAGGCCATTGGGGCTGCGCAGTGTCGGACTCTGGCTAATTGCTGGAGATGCCCCAGCTCCCAGACAGTGCATGGTGCCCTGCTGAGCTGCGCTCCACCCGTGCAATGATACAGCTACCATGCAGGTACCGGGGAGGGGGTGATCCCTGCTGCTCCCCAGTCCCATGCGCTGTGCGGGGAGGTTCTGCCACAAGCCCTCAGCAGCCCACCAGCTAAGTGAAGTAATGAAATATTGTATTGTGAAAAATACATGTGATTATATAAAGCCACAAAATAACACGACACAAATTTATTAAGTCTCACTGAATGTACCAAACACTCTTTTTTTTTAGCTAAGTAGCTCACTTATGAAAAAAATCAAATATTTTATTAAGTAAAAATAAAAATACTGTAGGAAGTTATTAAAAATAAGGGTCAGAAAACAAATGGGATATATAGTATTGCGAGAAAAAAGACAAAATGATCTTAAGATGCAAGTACTGATTTCACTCTCTGTAAGATTCTGTCTGGACTGCTAAACTTTAAGACAGTGTCAGACATCCTGCCAATAATGGCAATGTGCTAAAATTTGCAGATTAATTTCAAGCTGAATCACATGAATCTTCAGTTGTACAACTGACAACTGTTGCATCAACATAGCTCCCTTAGGAATATAAACACACTGTACTTTACATAATCAGAAAGGTGAAATGTGAAATGTTTTCTGGCAAGCATGTCTAACCTGAAGCAAATGTCCAAAGCATGAAATCTACAACACACATGATCATCAAAACCTCAGTGGGTTGATCTATACATGCTATTAGCATGAAGCAATAAACTCTAGAGCATACTGTGCCAGAGTTTACTGCTCCTGCGTGCCACATCTTCATATGTATCTGGGACTGCAGCATGTCGAGTCAGGTCAGAGCAGCCCCAGTTGTCAGGGAGTCTGTGGTGTCAGCCTGCCAGCGCAGGGTTGCTCTGACCCAGCTCAACATGCTATGGAAGGGTTGGCTGGGCCACTATGGTGCTCCAGCCAGGCCTGTCAGCATCTCCATGTGTGCTGCTGTGCACTGAAGAATCCCGCCGCAGGATAGTACTTGTATTTACAAGTACTAACCTAAAGCCTAACAGGGCCACACATGTAGATACTGAGATTTTACTGAGTAGCTCATTAGGCAGCTTTGCAGTAAACATCTCATGCAGCTGCACCAAGTAATACCTAACCTATTCAGAAATAAAAAATATATTGGGTATTGTGCTTTTAACAAAACTCCATCTATTTTTAACATCAATACACTCAGTTAGCAGGGGTCTAAACAGACTTCATAGATTTCATAGACATTAGGGCTGGAAGGGACCTCGGAAGATCGAGTCCAGCCCCCTGCCCAAAGGGCAGGAAGTCAGCTGGGGTCACAGGATCCCAGCAAGATAAGCATCCAATTTACTCCTGAAGGTGTTCAATGTAGGTGCTTGAACCACCTCCAATGGCAGGCTGTTCCAGGCCTTGGGGGCTCAGACAGTAAAGAAATTCTTCCTTATGTCCAGCCTGAAATGGTCTTGCAGTAGTTTATAACCGTTATAACCTGAAGTCATATAGTTACGTTTGGCTACTTTAAAATGCCCTACCAGTCCAAAGCAGGGTCACTGAGGTTGCAGAAAGTGTTACCTTTTACACAGCAAGCCAGTTTCTCTAATCAGGAACATTTTTACTTTAAATTGTTAAGATATTCTGTGAACTAAGGATCTTTTGATCCCATGTTATTTTTTTTAATAGTAAAAAACCAGCTCAGTAGTTTAGTGCCAACAATCTGCATAATCTTCAGTTACTTAAGTTGCAGCAAGGGAAGTTTAGGTTACACATTAAGAAAAAATTTGTGCATCTACAGAACACTAGGAGGTTAAGTAAAGCACTGGAACAAGTTGCTAGACCCCAACTCCATGAAACGCCCAACAAGTAGGGACATGATGATCCAATTGTTCAGAGAGCAAACACCAGCACACATTGCTAGCCACAGCTTTATTCAAAATGGAGACAGCTTCGGACTAGCCCCAACAAACTGGGAGCCACAGCGAACATTAGTTTTTTCCACATTTATACACCTTGGTTCATGCTTATTAACATTTACTCCACCTTTGTACCTCCTTTGTTCCTCCCATATTGCCTCCTATTTCAAGCTCTGCCTCTGTTTACTATTTGCTTCATTAGTATGGAATTACCTATATATTTCACTTATTTACATGTCTTTTTGCTACAAGCGCATGTCTAAGACCTTGACCCCACTTCTTTGGTCACTCAGCGGACTTTGACCAAAACCTGGAAGCTCCTCGAGGCCTCTTCACCAATCACCATTTACCTTTTTGCATATGTTTATTTCAGATTCTGTTACCAATTACGTGTTGTCTTTCACATTCCAGTCTGTTTTTCAGTCCCATGTTGTACCATCTCCACATTCCTAAGACTTCACCTCATTCACAGCACATAGACTCACTTGCTGCTTTTTTCAGAAAATGGTTGTCACAGTTAGGATGGTTACTTAGCATAAGCAAATAGCTGGCTTAGCATAAGCATTCATAAGCAAAATCTGCTTTATCTCCTAACGATAGCCAGTGGTTTGCATCCTGTTTCTTTTACAGAATGAGCTATATATCTTACAACAATACTATATGGTTAGAAAATATACTTGCCTAAGCATCTTGCAATATTACTTTTAACACAGTATTCTGCCTTGTGGTTAGTAGTTCTGCTAGGCCACAGGTTACAGCTTTTTATTCAGCTGCAAATCCAGTGGTCCCCAAGATTCAAATACTGTCTCCCTAACATAAGTTACCCAAAAAAGTTGTAGACTCCCCATCCTTAGAACGTTTTGGGGTGCTCCCTGCTGTAACTGAGAACACTTTGCAGGAAACATTCTGAGTTACAATGATCCCCTAGACAAAACAGAAGTTCACTGTTGGTTTGGGGGGGGGGAGAAGAAGGGGAATCTAGCAGCTGCCTGGGAAGGGTCCAGCTGGTTTCCCCTAGCAACAGCCCCTCCACTATTCTAACTTGTCCCTGTTTCAGAATGGGAGGGGGGCAGAAGGAGGAGGGGGAGCTCATTCTAGGGACATAATGAATTCCATTGATGTCAACAGGAATAGCCATATGCTTAAGGCGAAGAGGATATGGCCTCTTGTGTCCATTTAAGTTATATCAAAAAGCTGAGAGAGATGGCACTGAGTTTTTAGTGACCTCTGCCACTAAACAAGGGGTTAAATTCAGTTCATTATCCCTTCCGCTTGTACCTGTGCTATCGTGCTGGGCTAGGCAAAAAGCTGCTTGGATTCCAGAGGGTAAAGAGCACCTTTGGGAATGTGAACGCCATCTTCAGAATCACAGGACTGGGGAGGAATCTCAGAATAGTGGACTTTTTCTGTGACACTTCCCTGTTACTAACAAGGCAGGCTGCCCTTTCCTACCAAAGTATTCCATCAGTTTAGAGATGCTCATAGTCATTGCTGGGAAAGTTATATCAGCCATTCAGTATTTTTTTTATATTTCTATATTTTCCATCTTAAAGGTCTGAGTAAATACATGGTTTTGGCAGACATTAGCTAACTGTGACATTATTTCCTCACCTGGGCCTGTGTCTGCACCTAAACTGGAGGGGAACACCTCTTGAAGTAAGTGTGCAATCTTCATGGCCAACCAAATCTGCCTCCTTAGAAAGCCACATCACCTAGGGCATTGGTTCCCAAACTTTTTTTTCCTGAGGAAGGGCACAGGAGTGAGACCGGACACACGGAGCTGGCTGCTTCCCTGCCCCATCCCCTAGCTTTAACGCTGCACACCCCAGAAACTGCTCGCTTGGGCAGACAGATGGGGATCTAGCAGGGGGGCTCATGCCATGACCTGACAGCCACCCCATCACGGCCCAGTGTTTGGGAATCTCTGAACTAGGGTAGTTATGATAAACTGAGATCTGCTGTGACCAGCAGCTTACTTCATTGAGGCCACCAACATTTACCATCCTTAGACTACTTCCTTCCATCATCCGCAGGCAAATAAATCAGTTCCACTGATCAGATTTTTTCTAATGATGCCAACATATCTGCAAGCACTATGGTATTACCACAAGTAAGCAAGGACTAAGGGCCTTACAAGAGTGAGGACAAAGGCCATTAAACTACTGGTTTTCCAATTTAGCTGCTGTGTCAGGCTACACCAAAGCCAAATATATTTTGGAATTTCTGGTGAAACAAATTTCATTTAACTTCTAATGAATAATGTTGTTTTATTTCCCGGGCGTCTTAAATAAAAAAGGTTAAATTTACAAGTGGACTTACCCACTACTCATAAAATAGATGAGTGATCCACCCAGAATACCTTCTAGCTTCGTGGTTAGGGAACTCCTGAGTAGAGAGCCCTCAGTTCAAAGCCAGCTCCAAATTAGGCAGTGGAGGAATCTGAACTGAGGTCTCTCTGTATACCAGAACATTGTCCTTTCCACCAGCCTACATGGTGGAAGGGGTGCAAGAACACAACCACATCCTTCTTCTGGATTGTGAAAACAGCATCTAGGTCCTCTTGCAAATGTGTCCAAACAACTGAAACAGTTCATAAAACATGAACATATTTTTGCCCTAACTTTTATTTGACAAATTAAAACTAAAACCTTAAATTGCTTTTATTTTTGGCAAAAAATATTCGTTATATCTATCTGGGAAGAATCTCAAGACTTCCAGGTCCATGTCTAAAGGCAAAATACTAATCAGAAGGTGGTCAGGGAAGGAACTGAACACCTTATTGTTATTCATGGACCCCTGTCATGGCAGGGGGTCAGACTTGATGATCTGCTCAGGTCCCTTCCGACCCTACAAACTATGAAACTATGAATTACAGTTGGTTTAGAGCAAAATTTACTACAGGCTCAAAGGTAGGATGCCAACATAACTATAAAGCTCGTATGCATGTCTTTGTTCTGGAAATACCCAGAATGTAAGCCTTTTCTCTGCCTCATCTACAGCAAAGGAGTCAGAAAATGGTGAGCATAATAATAAATTATCACACCTACTTACAGAAGTGCTGTATGAAAGTAGCTGATTCATCTTCACAACTTCTTCTATTTATGCAGGTAGACAAACTAAAGCAGGAAGGGTTAAGCAAGTCACCTTTAATTAAATACCCAAGGAGATCTGCCACAATAATAGATTCACATTACATCAGGAATGCAGGAAATAAATCCAGACAATTTACTGAGACAATGCTAACCAGTAATGAAAAAGAACACGTTAAAATTACAAAGACAATTCATCCTTAGACTTGTGGAATGTAAACAAAACTGCATCCCACAACAAGCAAGAAATGCTTCACATGTAGGTTTGTGTGTGGTATAGCTAGGGGCCAGGAGGAAGAGGTGAAATAAAAGGAGAGGAGAAAGAGGGTTCATACTTAATAAAGTCATTTTTTAAAGAAAAATCTCTTAAACTTTTCCCAGCGAAGCAAAAGGCAAGGAAATACCATATTATATCCACAAAAAATATGCTAGTTTTATATACATACATACACACACACACACACACACACACACTATATAAACTAAGATATTTTTGGTGGATAACTAACTCACTCTGATCATGATGGCTCCACAGAACTAATTTCAAAACAAAAAATAAACAGCTCAAGACCAACCTTCGGACTCAAGGGGATCGCCTTCAGACCTCAGGTTGGGGAGGACCGGGTTAGAGAGCTTCTGGAGGGGCTGGACGCGTTCAAGTCAGCGGGTCCGGATGCTCTCCACCCCAGGGTGTTGAGGGAGCTAGCTGGGGTTATTGCAGGGCCCCTGGCACGGCTCTATGAGC
>NW_017729024.1:77434585-77444711 GCF_001723915.1 Gavialis gangeticus
GGCACAAGTTGATGGAGAGGAGGTATAGATTGGACATCCACAAGAACTACTTCACAGTTAGGGCAGCTAGGAGCTGGAACCAACTTCCAAGGGAAGTGGTGCTGGCCCCTACCCTGGGGGTCTTTAAGAAGAGGCTGGATGCCTACCTGGCTGGACTCATTTGAGTCCCGCTCCTTGTTTCTGGGGTTTTTGTTGTTCTCCCGCCCTGGCGGGGGGTCGGGCTAGAAGATCTACTAGGTCCCTTCCGACCCTTAATCTATGAATCTATGAATCTATGAAAACCTCTTCTATGCAGTCACCTATGGAGTGGGTTTCCCACACTAACAAGCCTGCCTTCTTCCTGCAACCTTACACACAGGATGAATAGTCATAAGAACATAAACATTTTCTCAAATAAAAGCTAAACGTGTTGATGGTCCTTACCTTAGACTTCATTTAATGAATGCAGAACCTCTTAAAGAGAAGTATTCCCAGGAATATTTCCTAAGAATTATCTTCAACATTTTACCCTTTTTATTTTACTTTAATTCAAAGACATGTCCTTGAAAGTTAACTTTGCAGCTAACTAAAATAAAATAACAACTGACAAAGCTTGGTAATTTACTACTGATATAAAACATTTTTTTTAGAAATTCTGCAGTCCCTACCCAAAAGCCCCCTTTTCCCTCCTCTGTCCCCTTAACTCAGTCCTTCTATAGTTCCAGATTTCCCACTTCAGACCAAAAAAATAGAAACGCAACAAGGCTTTGTTAGTATACGTATATATAAAAAATATTTGGAGTTAAAATTGGACTCATCTTCCAGCCCATTACCTGAAGGAAACTCAGGGTACCCCCATCCAGCATATTACATAATAGTATACTGCTTTATGTATGCTGGATGGTAACTTAAAAAAACAGGAGTTGATAGAAGCCAGCAGCAAACAAAACACAATTAAATACATGAGACAACTGACAAAACTAAGTATTATTGTATCTAGCTCAGTATTTGTACACCCTTCATTATCTTTGGATCTAACAGCGTGCCTTTATTTAGCAACAAAACTGGTATGACAGCCCCTAAGATGCTGAAGGAAGAAGCCAGGTCCCCGGAAGTGACTTACATTTATGCTGTCAATTCAAACCAGCTCAGGCTTTGGCCAGTTTCTTTTAGAAATGTAAAGAACTGGCAGTTTCAATTCACTTGCAGTTATTAAAGATTTTCTGGAAAAAGAATTAAACCAAGCCTCCAGCCACATTCCAGTGTGGATGATTGTGTTTTCTTTATCTAAGATTCCCTGTACATTTTCAATTTGATAAGGTATTATTTTTTCCCCTATAAACTAGTGCATGGTGTATTTGGTGCATGACGTAACTCTAACGGCACTAATAAACCTGAATTACAAAGTGGGTGTATTATTCCTGACTATGAAGTTTTTTACATTACTCTTAAGACATTCGGGATTCCTTCTTGATGAAAGGCAACTAAAACATAAATCATTATTGTCATTGGCTTACCAAAGCAGCGATAATGTAAGAAATATTTTTTTAGTGAAACAGATACTTAAAAGAATCTTTTAAAAAAAATGCAGGCACAATTCTCTAATGGCCTTATTCTCTGGGCCATTTAGAAAGAGAGAATGCCTTTAGTGCGCTAACTTATCTTTCTCTCCTCTGTTCCTTTTGGTTCTCAAACTATATTATTCCTTGGATAACAATCACAATTTGAAAAAAAACTGATGCACAGCAGCGATGTAGAGGAACTAAACCAACCTGCATTTCTTCAAGGAAGTACCATTAAGTATTATAGTCTCAGAAATACACTTTAAGAAAATGTTTCATCAGTCTTCTCCACTACACAGATAATATTTTCACAACACTAAAATATTTCCTCCCTCTCAGTAACAGAAACATAGGCAAACTCCCTTAAGTATTTGTCTCTCTCTTGTTCTAATTTGTTTTTTTGAGTAGCATATATAGAGGTGATTGCATAATAGCTCAAAATAGTTTTAATTTTGTCTATTGTGTGTGTGAGGTATGTGCGGGGTAGGGGACACAGGGTGGGGAGAGTGTGGGGGCAAGGGCCTGCCCGTGCACTAGGTCTGGAATCAGCCAGGGGTTAGGGGGGCAGATGCAGCAGAGTTCACCTGGGCAGTATGGTCTGTGGCTGCCCCTGTGGTGCTCAGCATGGGGCCAAGCCCTGGCCCCCTCCCGCCCAGGGAAGACAGCGTTGTGCTCCTGCTTGTGCCCGTTGGCCCTGGCTCAGGCTAGCATGCACCACTCCCCAGCAGGGTTGTACCTGGTGTGGCTGCAGCCACCTAAGGGTTGCTTAATGTTTCGCTGCTCTGGGTGGGTGGGGGGGGCGTGGGAAGCTGAAGCTGGATGGCTCCTGCATCAACATGTGGGGCTCCAGCTCCTGGCCACCTTCCACCCACTCGGCTGCCTGCAAGTGGCAGTTCATCGTGCAGGGCAGGAGGAGAGGGTGGAAGGCAACTGGGAGCTGGAACCGCCTAGCTGAAGCTTCCTCCCTGCTTGGAACAGAGCAGCAGGAGCAGGAGGAGGAGGAGCTGCTGGACACAGGGGGAGCCAAGCAGCACCTGCTGGGAAGTTGTGCGTGCTGGCCAAGGCCAGGTCAGTGGGTACAGGTGGGAGCGCGGTGCTGGCTGCCCAAGGAAGGACTCAGCCCCATGCGGAGAAGTGCAACAGAAGCCATAGACTGGATCCAATCAATTGGTGAGTGCCCCCCGCCCCTCACTTGGGCTGAATCTAATTAGTTGGAGGACCGTATTTTGCTCACCCCTGGTCTACTGAGATGTGTTATCAGCAGGAATCCAGGTTTTCCATTTGCTGCAGAATAATGTAGATTTTTCCCCTTTAAGGGACAAAAACATGGATTTTCTCCCTTAAAGGAGAAAAGGCCAGGGAACAGTGGGTTTCCCTTGCAGGCTGGCAGAGTTCCAGCCTGCAAGGGTCTGCTTGGGACTGAGGGGAGAGGGATACAGGGGGCAGGGGACACCATGTGCACGGACGTGCACACGTACACATGGCAGCCAGGTAAGATGGTGGACAGCAGCTCCCACAGCTTCCTCCAGGTAAGTCTATGGGGGTGGGAGGGGGGCACAGGAGTACAGGTGATGCAGTGTGGGGTTGGGGGGGGCACAAGTGACCCTCTGGGGGGCAGGGACAGACACACGACCCCCAGATTTTTGTGCCCACAGTGGGGTGGCAGGGCTGCAGTGGAGCCAGACCAGCCCCTGGCAGAAGCCACCTCCACAGCCTAGCAGGTGGGACCTGGCACAGGAAGAAATGCCATGTTGCCATGGCTGGGGTGGCTCCTGCCCAGAGGTGGTCTGGTCCAGTTGCCATGCTGCACCCCACACCCTGCTGTAGGCAGAGAAATCTGGGGGGTGGAGCATGTACCCCCTAACCTGACGTGTCACCTGTGCCCCCCGGCCCTCTTGTGTTCTCTGTGCCTCCACCCCCCCTTCACCACACACCTATCCCCTTCCTCACAAATTGGGGGGTTGGAGCATGGGGGCAACAGGTCAGGAATGAGGGACACCAGCAGAGCTGGCGGGGTGAATGGGTTTGGACTGAAGGGCAATGGCATGGGCAGGGCACTGGCATATCAGGGCTGCTCAGCTGTACAATGCAGCCGGGGGGACAACCACAACTGGACCCACGTCTTGGTGAATGAAGGGGGCAGAAGGAGCTCTGATTTTCTATAATAAAAAAAAGCCAAAATCAAATGCCAAAATTTATTTATTTTACTATAATGACTGAGACACTGGTAGGCTTCCAAACTTACTGTAAAATTGTAAATATATCAATAAAACATCATGTTCAACTGATACCTATATCAGTGGTGTTTCATTTTAATCACAGAAAAATGCAAATTTTGGGAGTTTTAATTGGAGAATTTGGGGAACAGTATGTTGAATTTTTTCACAATAAAGATGTACATTTCCCCTGAAAATCAGCCCTCTAAAACTGAGGTGCATGTTTTAAAAGCAGGGAAGCTTTTTTGTTTGCTGAAGAAGCAGCAAATCTGGAGACACTGCATGTGCCATGCATGCAGCTGCCATGATGCCAGGAGTCCTGTATTAACCCTCTCACAGACTCAGCTATTGTGTGGTGCACTACAGCATATTCCTTAAGCAGCAAATGAGCTGCTGGTAGTATCCTGATGAGGACTGTGATGCAAAAATAACACTTTATTTAAAGGAAATTTATAAAGAATTACAGTAAAGAACTAAAAGTCTTGCTCCTGATATGAAGGAAAGTGTGTCCAGGAACAGTGACATCTTGGGAGATGTCTGGGTGAGGTAGCTGGCCCCAGGAACATCCCTTCTGCCTTCCAAAAACAAGGTGCATGTTTTATTTGGGGGCATATGTCATACAAAAAATACAGTGTGTTCACGGTCTATGTTCCCTGCCCCTCTTCCTTTACAGCCTCTAGGAAACAGAGACCTAGGAACTCCTAAGATGTAGGTTGCACCCTAGATTGTTGCTTGTATTTCCCTCTCTCACTCAAGAAAGTTTCCGTTGTAAGGATTTTTTAAATTTTTGTTTTACAATAGTTCAGTAATCCACTTTAAAAAACAGTCAAAAAGCAATGTAGAGATTATAATTAAATCCTACCTACACTTTGCCAGTGATGACAAAAGGGAATCCGGGACTTGTGAATTTATGGACAGAATCTGGCCCTACCAATAAGCAAATATAACATAACAAAACAGAACAAAAGCAAAAATCCACAAAAGGCTCTACAAGCACTTGTGCACATGCCTAACTTTATTTAACTTATGCTCTTCTGAGCATATGTTAACCAGCTTGTTACTACCCTCGCATTGTAGAGGTAAGACATTGGCAGAACCCTTCTCCCCACTTTTAAACTGCAAAATCTTACAGGGTTTTCTTGGTATTTGGGGTACTTTGCCTTCTAATTGTGTGCAAGGGTTCAAAATGGTGATTAGGGGGATTCCTCGGGCAAAAAAACTGCTGGTGAATGCAAATTACCAGACCTGCTGCCACTGGAGTCCCTTTCTGGTCTTATACTCCTGTATGGAGTTTCACTGGCTTCAACAGAACTACATGAGCAAAATAACGCACACGCCAAACATTTGCCGGACTAGGGTCAAATCATATTTTAGGTATGGGAAAATATTCACAGCCAAATGTTTCTCATCTTCAGCAAAATACTCAATGTTATATTACAGCACAATTTATTTGAATGCTAAAATGATAAAAACTATTTATAATCAAATTGCTTAATTAAAAGACATCTTAAAACAATTCTCCCTTTGAGAGTTTGTACAAGTTACAGACATTTTTTCAGCCCTCTTGCCTCAGCATAATAATGAAAAACAGACGGTTTAAAGCCAATGTCAGTCATCAGCCAGTGAACAGACTGGCCTGAGCCTTAGACACAAGCACAAAAATTAAAAATCTTCAAAAATATTACTAAAATTAGAAGGTTTACAATGTGTGTGGTGAAATAAACTTAGAATTACTTAAAATTTGGGTTACAAAAATGCACTTTCCAGCCCAATTCTAAAAATAAGGTATTTCTGCCCTAATGTTGAATATGTATGTCTGGTCCACATGGATCAAGATGGTTTCTTACAAGCTCTGTATTAAAGAAGGGAGAGACACCAAACTGCTACACACTACTAATTTGGAAAGGTGCTGAGCAGTGGCTAATAAGACTCCCCAACAGACAAACAGGACACTGCTGTTTTTAATGAAACTCCTGTCTCCTTGTTGAACCTCATTTATAAGTTGGCTATCCCAGAATATAATGTTTTGTTCACGGTGAGAGAGTACCCAGGAACACATTAGCTTATAGTAGTACTTTTTTTTAAAAAGATCAGGAAAATTAAAAAATACATATTCTTCAATCTTATATCACAGACTTCTTTTAATTCAGGGGCTGTCTGCTCCAACCAGGAAACTAGTGAAGTAGTAACAAAGTGTGTGTTATGTGCTAAGACAGGCTTATTTTACAGTTTTCTTTAAATATAAACCTTGGCTCATCTAAGCCCAAAGCTAATGAGCAGACTTCTCCTTTTCCATGTGTCTTTCAAACAACTGCTATCAACAGGATAGGAACAAAAATAACATTTAAATGGCACAACATATTTATTATAATCAATTTTATGGAGGTAGACTACTTTCTTCTTCTCCTGGTTAGATTAATCCTTTACAATGACCTCAATAAAATGGGAAACTCTGGGGAACTTGGCAATAAATGGCCAAAGTTATGTTCAGATTTCTCATAAATTCTACCCCAGAATAATAACTGTCCCATTGTGACTGCTTCAGAAAAAACTGACTCCAGTGCTGTTCTTATTCCAGGGTCCATCCTAAGTATTCAGCATCAAACATTAAACACAAGGTTTTTTCCCCTCTTATGTGAATAATTTAAGTAATACACTTTTACTGGGAAAGTCCAGAGTTTCCATATTTTGAGGTTGGGAGAAATGAATGGAATAAGAGTTTGAGTCATGCTCAAATTGTCCTTTCCTTAGTTACACTGCAATCAGAAAAACCTCAAATCCCTTTCCAAGCTACAGACAACAGTAAAGGTACACACAACAACATACACACAGGTATAAACAGATTTTTTTTTGTGACAAAACAAACATTCACTTTGGCTTGAATCCTTGTCAAGTGGAAGAATCGTTAAGCCTGCTCCTGCTTGTCCCCACTTTCCCCACCTCTCTGCATGATGTCAGATGGACAGCACCGTCTGCATGACTCCCCACATCTACGGAGAAGAAATTTGTGTTTTGCATGTGCATACATCTGTGTGTTTATGCACGCACGTGGTGGTGGGGTACTCCTTTGTGTCTTGTGGTTGGGTGGAATGTCATCATCTTCCCATCACCACCATGAGAAGAGACCACTTCTCCCTCTTTTACTCTGTTACTCCGGGTGGTGCTATTTTGCTTGTGGTGATGCACCACTCAGTAAGGGAACCTGCTTGCAGGTAAAAACCAAACATCAGCATAAGCATTACTTTACTTGGTTTTAAACAAAAGATAATGGAACAATTATCAATCCTGAACTTTTACTCCTCTTCAGAATTTCATTTTATCCTAATTTACTAGTAACGGATTCCATCATGTACAGGGACTTTTGTATAACACTGAAATTCAACAATATCTGGGGAGAAATGCCAGTCACAGGAATAACAGTTTAATATAGAAAATTAATACAATCAGCCAAAAGGAATTTCCTTGAGGCTGAACACAGCTAACTCAATTGAAATTTGGCCAGCTCACTGAAACTAACACCCTTGTGACTGCAAAAAGTCACAAGGTCACGAACTCTGTTCTTAAACTCCATCAAGCACACGTACAGGCATGTGTACACAAAACCAGAGAGGTTTTTTTGTTTTTTATTAAATCCAAAATAAAAAAGCAAATAAAATAATATTCAGATCACTATAGACAGTATAGCACAAAGGGATATAACTAAGAGTACTTGGATAAAACTAAGAATATTAAGATTGAACATTAAGGAAAGTTTACAGACCAAACAGTTTTTCCTAAAGGAAGAGTTTAACACCCTAGAGTTTGAGATATTTAAAATTAGACTAAGTAGCTCTACACTGGTACAAACCTGTCTCACATTAGAAGATAGATAGACTGAATGATTCTTTTCAGTCTTTAACTTTTCCAGGTCTATAGGTGATGCAAGTATTTCTCATGCTACCAAGAAACCTTGAAGACTTTTAAGAATTATTTGTGTGGTCTCAAGCAGGAAGGAAATGAGAGGAAATGCCAGATTGCAAACCCTACCATTAGAGGAAGTGATTTCACTTCACTGTATGCTCACACATCCCAAAAGAATAAAGTAACACACATTAAAATAATTCATACTAAAGCAACAGAAGTGTCAGTTAAGTTAAGCCTTCTTTTTCGGTTACTCATTGCCATTCGGGGGGGGGGGGGAAATCAAGAAAATCTAGCTTGTCTACAACAAATTTTTATTCAGGGAGTGGGCATCATCTAGAATGGGCTATATGAGTATTAAGCACTTAGAACTCAATTTTGACATTGTGGATCTCAACTAATGTTAGCAAAGTTGGTTCACAGATGCTATGATTATACAAATAACACCACTGTATAAGAAGTCTGACCCTCACAGTTCTAATCCCAGCTATTACTGGGATTTCTACTATTATGTGCATTTCTACTGCATTGAGGAGCCCAAGTCACAAAACAGGGTTTCATTATGCCAGATCCAGTATACACAGTACAAAAAATAATTCCTGCCCCAAACAACTTATAATCAAAATAAAGGAGCAGCTGAGAAATACAGATATACAGACAGGGAAAATACTAAGAAAAGTGGGGGAATATTAAGCTGTGTGATCAGCAGTGGTATCAGTATACCAGTAGTCTTCCCCAGGAGTCATCTACCTGGGAAAGTTACCCTGGTGCAGGGTAAGATATTCATTAATTTAGGACACTATAAATTATACAGGAATAACTATATGATTACTCTTATATCAGAATAAGAGTAGCTTTTTGGATTGACCTAAATTGTTTCCAGTGACAACTGAACTGAAAAAAGGCATTAATACTAGAAGAGATCTACACAGGGATATTAGTATAACTAGAGCGATGTAAATCTGTTGCTATAACTATATAACATTATAATTAGGAAAACTCCCTAAATGGACAAACCCTTACTATGGGTTTTGGGCAAGTGATTTAACATTTCTGTCTCAGTTTTCACATCAAATATGAGGCTATTTCTACTTCCCTATCTCGTAAGAGTGTTAATCAATGCTCTTATAATAAAAAGTTGTTGAATATTCTTTTTAATACATGTGAACTTTGAGATAATTTCACAAAATTATTCAATAACTGCTGCTAGTTTATTTATTTATTTTCTTTTTACAGTCTGTACTTCCAGTAGCCCCACTGTGTGACAAGTCTTCCCCCTTTGGAGAGCAGAAATGTTTCCATCTGGATATATTAATGCAGCTTCTCACCTGAATCACCTGGAAAGATCCTTGGCTCTGCATAGCTGAGGATGCTGTTGCTTCTGGAGTGTTCCCAGCTTCAGCCATCCCAGAGACATTAAGGCCAGGTCCAGGCACTAAGTGTAATCCCACACATATCACTGGCCAACTAGCCAACCTGTCCTTTAAGGGAATGGCACCTGATCATCAGGGATCCAGGTTTTCCATTTCCCATGGGAAAACGGAGAAAACCATGGATTTTCCCTTTTACCTTAGAAAAACATGGATTTCTCATTTTAATGGAGAAACACATGCATCCTGCACTTTTGCAAAAAGCTCTCAGCAGCTTGGCAGAGTTCCAGCCTGCAAGAAGCTGAGCGGAGTGGGTGGAGGGCAGTCAGGGAGGGAGCACTATGTGCATGTATATGCACGTGGCTGCCAGGCAGCATGGCGAGCAGCTTGCTTGCTGCTGCGAGCCCGTCGCCCTGGCAAGGCACCCCCTGCCCACCCCGCAGCAGCAGGGGCAGTGGCACGGGGTTGTGCCCCTCACTGCTGCAGGGGAGGCAGGGGACACATGGCCAGGGCAACGTGGGGTTCACAGCAGTAAGGAGCTGCCCTGTGCAGCCCTGCTCTATTCTGCCACACCAGGTCCCACCCACTGGGCTGTGGAGGCCCCAGGGGAAGGCAACAAGGCAGGGAGCCTGCAGTGGGCAGCCCACACCCACCCCATCCACAGATCTGGGGGGGGCATGGGTCTCCCCTCCCCACCCAGGAGTGTGCACAGTGGCAGGGAGCTGGTCCCACCCCCATCTTCCTCCCTGGATGAGCCGCTCGCAGCCCAATGCTGCTCCCCGTCGGGGCCCTGAGGCCGCACATTCCAGACCTGGGCCCCAAGCACCGCCCAGCTGGGCAACAGCCCCAGCCTCTCCCCACCCAAGCCCACAGAGGACAGCCTGCTCCTGCCCCCCACACAGGCTCCACTCCAGCTGTGCTGCCTGTAAAGGGGCAGGGGGGCAGGCTCTATGCTCTGCTACTCTGCAGCAGCCACTGCTGCCTCCCACAGGTGGCAGCCAGGGCTTGGTCTCTGCTGCAGGGGGCTGGGTACTATGGATGCAGGTCCCTGGCCCCATAGCTTGGCAGCTGGGGGACCCCTCCAGCAGGGCTGGGGGGG
>NW_017729024.1:77444747-77449263 GCF_001723915.1 Gavialis gangeticus
GGAAATGAAGGGCCTGGACCTGTGTTTTGTGAGCTGAGAGGGCAGGGAGAGATCTAACTTTCCACAATAAAAAGCCCAAAATCAAATACCAAAATGTATAGGCATTTAGAATTTATTTTAGTATAGTGATTGAGGCACTGGTGGCTTCCCATTTGCTTTAAAATTGTAAATATATCAATAAAACACTGTGTTCAATTGATACCTATATATTTGTGTGTGCACGCATGTGTGTGTGTCTGTGTGTGTATACGTACACGTGATATCTACAGCTATATAAACACACATACATACACACACACACACACACACACACCTCTCATATATATATTAATGCAGCTATATGAGAGAGAGAGAGAGATGTCGCATTTCATTTTAATTGCAGATTTGGGGGGGTTTTATGAGAGAATTTGCTTTTTTTATATTTAAATCAGAGAATTTTTATCAGAGAAAACCAGGATTCCTGCTGATGAGACACTGAGGCCCAAGTTTCTGAAATTCACTGGATTTTTTAGAAATACTTTAAATATAAGCTCTCAATGCTGCCAAACATATGCATCTCTTTGGACCAAGAAAAACATCATCTCGGGGGAATCTGTAAATAATTTATCCCAGAGAAATTCACATACCAAAAATTTTAGAACATTACACAGGCAGCAACAACAAATGTGGGTCAGCTTGTAGTGGGTCAAAGAAGCTGAAGTATTCAGTGCAGAGATAATGTGAAAAGCTGACTCTACAGACTGAAAAATCCCTGGAAGACCAAAGAAACCAAATGCCCGTTTGGCTGTTGGGTAAAGTAGATCATGATATTTCCTGGCAAAGCAGATAAAGAAAATGAGCAAGAGGGAAAGTTGACTGCATCTGTTGGTTTGAGTGATGGCTGCTAGGCATGTTACGTTAAGTGTGCAATAGAAATAGAAAAGACTTACCAAACAGGTACTGGTACTGAAGTCAAAGAGAGACAAGATCCAAGGCTCATATCCTTTTAACAATTTAAGAGTAATATAACACTGGAGCTTGTTTACAGAAACATAGGAGGAACTGTCCAAAGAGTCTAAGGAATTTCAGTGCCCATGATGATTTTAATAGTATTTGGACATCTTGAAAATTCCATTTGTAAGCCATTAGGAGAACACAATTATTTCAGTGGAGGTATAGAGCAAGATACTTGAGGGCCCTGTTCTCTTTCTAAGATGTACATCACAATGGGTAGAAACAGACAGTGCATTTGGGGTGCCATAAAGATTTTTATGGTGACACAAAGGCCAAGCAAACGGATGTCCATATTCCTAGTTGCACCAGAAATGGCCAGAAATGTTTTCTTCAACCCTCCCAGTCTCGGGCTACGGGCTGAGGAGGGAGAGAAGGATCCATGTAATAAACCAAAGGCTGCGGCACTGGTGTCATTGGGAAGGCTTTGGCCTCCATGACCACAGTCCACTCTTTCGTGAGAGAGGCAGTGAGCTGCTGGGAAGGGATGGCCTCCACCTTTCTCTGCTGAGGAAGAGACTCTTCTCAGCCAGACTGGCTGACCTGCTCCACGGGGCTTTAAACAAAGCCTGCTGGGGGATGGGGAGACTACTGCCACTGCTGGCCTGCTCAGCAACCCTTGCAAAGCCAGCAGGCGAAGGCAGTTAAGGGAACCCACCCCTGCCCCAGCCCTGGAACAAACTGTAGGCAAAGCCAGGGCCCCCAAGGGGACACTTGTGTGCCTATACACAAATGCCAGGAGCTTGGGGAATAAAAAGGAGGAACTTGTCCTCTTGCTAAATGCAAATAACTATGATGTCATTGGGATAACAGAGACCTGGTGGGACTCTGCCCATGACTGGGCCACAGGTATAGATGGCTACACCCTGTACAGGAGGGATCGAGCGGACAAAAGGGGCGGAGGTGTAGCTCTCTATGTCAAGGAAAGCTACACATCCCTGCAAGCCATCGTTGGCAACCACGGTGGAAGACTTGAGACCCTCTGAGTTAAAACCCATGGGGAACATGGCACAGGGGATACTATAGTTTCATAGCTAGTTTCATAGTTGGTAGGGTCGGAAGGGACCTAATCAGATCATCAAGTCTGACCCCCTGCCATGGGCAGGAAAGGATGCTGGGGTCAAACCCCGGCTAGGTGAATGTCTAGCCTCCTTTTAAAGACCCCCAGGGTAGGAGCGTGCACCACTTCCCTTGGAAGTTGGTTCCAGCTCCTGGCCACCCTGACTGTGAAGTAGTGCCTCCTGATGTCTAGCCTGAATCTACTCTCAGTCAACTTATGGCCATTATTCCTAGTTACTCCCGGTAGTGCTCAGGAGAACAGGGACTGTCCCATTGCCTCCTGGTCCCCCTTGGCCAGTTTGTAGACGGCCACCAGATCCCCTCTCAGCCTTCTCTTGTGGAGGCTGAACAGGTTTGGGTCCCGTAGCCTCTCCTCGTAGGGTCTGCCCTGCTGCCTCCTGATCATGCGAGTGGGCCTCCTCTGGACCCTCTCGATGCTGTCCTCATCCTTCCTGAAGTGCGGCGCCCAGAACTGGATGCAGTACTCCAACTGCAACCTGACCAGTGCCGCATAGAGGGGGAGGATCACCTCCTTGGACCTGCTCATGATGCATCTACGGATGCATGACAAGGTGCGGTTGGTCTTCCTGACCGCATCCCCACATTGGCGGCCCATGTTCATCTTGGAATCAACAGTGACTCCGAGATCCTTTTCTGCCTCTGTGCTTCTAAACAGTGCAAGTCCTGGCCTAGTCATAATAGTGATTATGCATGCGTAGGATGGCTAGAGGTTAGAAGTCTCTGGAACGTTTACACTTCGGACCTTGATGAGGCTATGACCTACTTAGAAAACAGGCGTGCGCAGCTGAAAACTTGTTATATAACCGAAGAGTGGGAACTTTATGTTGATAAGTTATGAAGTGATAATGAATATGAGTGGTCCAAGAAAATGATACTGTTGAGTGACTTTGATTGATCGAGATGTGCAAGCAGTGATTGGACCATGGTATGATTGGCACGTGGCATGAGGCAGCCACTACAAAAGCCAGCGTGAGGCACCATCTTGGGGTGCATGTGCAGATGCACGTGCGTGAGCACGTGTGGGTGCATATGTGGTGAAGAGTGTGTGCACCAAGAAGCTGTGTGAGCTGAGTCTGACAGCCCGGGTTTTGAGTGGTATTGAATCTGCTGGAGAGGCTGGGAAGATTGGGAGTGCAGGTGCTGAGTGCGTGGGGGGACACTAGAACTCTCACCTGAGATACTCACCTTCATTTTCCATAGGACAGGTAAAGTATCACCCTTCCCTTTTGAGGTCTCCAAGTACTCCACTTGTGGAGGAAAGGATAGAAATCCTCTGCCTGGCAGGGATCTGACTGCAGGCCCTGCAGCCTAGGTGTCGGTGTTCTTGGCTGACATGGCTGGTGACAGGCCAGTATGGCTCTCTGCATATATTTGTATATAGCATTCTGTTAAGTGGTTGTTAACTATGATTATTGTTATTTTTGGCTTCTAATACAGATTGGTTATTAACCCTTACTTTGTGTTTGTATTTATTAATAGTGTGGGCCTCAGGGTGGGGCTGGGCCACAGGCCAATACTCTGAGAAATTAACTCTTTCAGGTGCAAGCACATCGTAGACACCTGGCACAGTAGAGGCCTAACAAACCTGTGCCCCTGTAATTACCACAGCCCTTGTGCCAGGCCAGTCTTCATGCTGACAAGAATGGAGTTCCCCAGCCTGTAGGTATGCTGCTGGTTCTTCCTCCCCAGGTGCAGCACCTTGCACTTGTCAGTGTTGAATCCCATCCTATTCTCATCCAGCCACCTCTGTAACCTGTCTAGATCTAGTTGCAGCCTGTCCCTCTCCTCCAGCATGCCCACCTCTCCCCACATCTTAGTGTCATCCACAAACTTGAACAAGGTGCTTTTCACCCCCTTGTCCAAGTTGCTGAAGAAGATGTTGAACAGTGAGGGCCCGAGGACTGAGCTCTGAGGAACCTCACTGCCCGCATCCCTCCAGGTCGAAAATGACCCGTCTACCACCACACTCTGGGTGCGGCCCTCCAGCCAGTTTGTGACCCATCTGACTGTGTAGTCGTTGACACCACAGTTGCCCAATTTTTTAATGAGGATGGGGTGAGAGACAGTGTGGAAGGCCTTTCTAAAGTCCAGAAAGATTATCAAGGAGGCCATCCTTAACAGACTAGCTGATGGAAATATCCTGAGGGATACCCAGCATGCATTTGTTGCGGGTAGGTCTTGCTTGACCAATCTCATTTTCTTTTACGACCAGGTGACCTATCACCTAGACAAGGGAGAAGAGATTGATGTCGCATATCTTGACTTTAAAAAAGCCTTTAATCTGGTATCCCATGATCACCTCTTGGCAAAACTGGCTAACTGCGGCCTTGACCTTACCACGATCCACTGGCTGGGGAATTGGCTCCACAGCAGAACCCAGAGGCCAGTGGTTGACGGAAGTCAATCATCGTGGTGCGCGGTGACCAGTGGGGTCCCTCAAGGCTCT
>NW_017729024.1:77449842-77450294 GCF_001723915.1 Gavialis gangeticus
TTTGTTGCGGGTAGGTCTTGCTTGACCAATCTCATTTTCTTTTACGACCAGGTGACCTATCACCTAGACAAGGGAGAAGAGATTGATGTCGCATATCTTGACTTTAAAAAAGCCTTTAATCTGGTATCCCATGATCACCTCTTGGCAAAACTGGCTAACTGCGGCCTTGACCTTACCACGATCCACTGGCTGGGGAATTGGCTCCACAGCAGAACCCAGAGGCCAGTGGTTGACGGAAGTCAATCATCGTGGTGCGCGGTGACCAGTGGGGTCCCTCAAGGCTCTGTCCTAGGGCCTATACTGTTTAACATCTTCATCAATGATGTAGACATTGGTGTCAGAAGAGGGCTCTCCAAGTTCACCGACGACACCAAACTCTGGGGTAAAGCATCCACACCTGAGGACAAGAGGGTGATCCAGGCAGATCTTGACAGGCTCATTAAATGGGCAGA
>NW_017729024.1:77450917-77451289 GCF_001723915.1 Gavialis gangeticus
CTGCTCACCAGAGCACCCCAAGGGATGACAAGATCGAATGGTCACAAACTCCACCATGACTGATTCAGGTTGGACATAAGGAAAAACTTCTTTACTGTCCGAGCTCCCGAGGTTTGGAATAGACTGCAGCCGGAGGTGGTTCAAGCAGCCACTTTGAATGCCTTCAAGACACATTTGAATGTTTATCTTGCTGGGATCCTATGATCCCTGACTCCTTGTCCCTGGGCCAGGGGGCGGGACTCAATGATCCTTCAGGGTTCCTTCCAGCCGGAATGTCTATGAAATCTATGAAAATTTGTGGCTGCAACATACATACTATCAATTTGTGCTGCTCTACTGTGGAAGACGTCCATTCGACTTATGATGGCAGAG
>NW_017729024.1:77456289-77459323 GCF_001723915.1 Gavialis gangeticus
CCCTGACTCCTTGTCCCTGGGCCAGGGGGCGGGACTCAATGATCCTTCAGGGTTCCTTCCAGCCGGAATGTCTATGAAATCTATGAAAATTTGTGGCTGCAACATACATACTATCAATTTGTGCTGCTCTACTGTGGAAGACGTCCATTCGACTTATGATGGCAGAGAGTGGGCAAGCCAAAGCTGCCTGCACTCTCCAGCCACCCTTTTTCCGGGCAGGTATTTCTGGGGCTCAATCCTGCGTGCCCAGGGGTATTCCCATGTCTACTGGAATTAGACATTTCCCATTCATGGGGTATGCAAGATCAGGCCCTTGAAGGCCCAGCAGCATCCACCTGGGTTCCCCCATCTAGGATTCTCCAGGGGCCAGCCAACACTCCAGTATAGTCCCAGAACTGGGGCCATCAATCAGCTGACTGTTGGTCTCAGCCCCGGGAATGCATCAGAACCAGTTTTTCCACCTGGAGAGATATGCCCTGGAGATTTCCTGGGCCGCATCTCTGCAAGGAGCCGGACAGATGAAAACGTTGTCGGCTGTCCCAGGGCATCAATGGGCAGGAAAACAGATGACATGTATTTCACCAAATTAAGTAGATCCATTGTTCTGGGACATATCCTGGAAGAGCTGATCTGCTTCATTTGGTGATATCTGTTTTTACCCAGTGATATTTAGAGAATTCTTTAGGGTATTTCCCTGAAACAGCTCTTCAATCAGGTAAATGTAAAATATCTATTTTTCTACCCAGCTCATTTTTACAGTTTATGCTGGAGGAATTAATTCCTAATCTAATAACAGAGAAGCTCAAGGACCATAACTGATTAGACAGAAAAATCAAGAGACCTGAAAGTAGGTTCTGATGGAGATGAATAAACCTTCAAACAGGAATTTACTCAACATTTACATTATCCTTCAGTGATTCTGCTTTCTAAACAACACAAGATGTAACACCTTTGTGTATACTTAACTCGTAGTTAAGTATATTAAAAAAAAATCATAGTTAAGTACGTTAAAGCACACTGCTCTGCTCAACTGTCTCTTCTAAGTCCAAGACCAGCTGTCACCCAGTTGAAGGTACGGAACCTGTAACTCATGAGTAGGCAACCCCTGGCACGGGTGCCAGAGCATGGCACATGAAGGCATTTTGCTTGGTACATACGTCTTTGGGGCAGATGATGGGCAAGGGGCCAGGGCTGCACTGCCACAACAAGGATCAGGCCCCTTGTGGCTCCCCTGTTGTCTGCCCCGGCACATCACCATGTTACAAGTCGAGGTTGTGGGTGTTTTGGGCGCGCTGCCCAAAAACATTGCCAACCCCTGCTGTAATCTGATAGTGATAATGTCTACCTCTACTGTTTTTATGGCACTTCTCTAAGAGCTAAACCACAGTCCTGGATTAATGCTAGATACAATGGATTACCTTACAGTATTTTATCTGATTAACTAATCTGACCTCTTTTCCCACCAGGAATAGAAATGTAAATGGGCAAGAGAAAAAAAAAAAAAGTCATCAGTACTCCAGTAAATTTTAGTGACATGGGAACTAAAAGTGCAGTTCCACTCCAATAACTTCCTCTATTTTGCAGCATTTTCACACTGAAAAGGGTTTGAAGAAATCAGGACTTTTAAAGGAGGATCTAATTTTAACTGCTCGTGTGTTTGGAAAGGGACTATTTTGTTGCTTTTCTTGGTTGGTTGAATATATAAATTATGTGTAGTATGTAAAAAGTGTATGTGGCAAGTCATATTCCAAGTCATCTGTAAGAAAGAAAGAATGCTGACAAAATGGTTAACCAAGCGATTCTTCCACTCTATTCGGGACTGGTGATGATGCCTCACCTGGAGTACTGCATCCAATTTGGGGCACTGCACTTCAAAAACAGCATAGACAAATTAGGAAACAGAGTTCGGTAGCGAGCAACAAGAGGTCCAGGAAACATAATTTGCAAGGAAAGGTTGGAAGAACTGGTATTATTTATTCTGGAGAAAAGAAGACTTAAGGGGAATTGGATAACAACAGTCTTCAAATACATGAATGGTTATGAAGCTGATGGTGATAGGCTATTCTGTGGCCACAGGGGACAGGACAAAAAACAATCATCTGAAATTGCACCAAGCGATATTTAGGCTAGATATTAGGATTTTTTTTTTTTTAAACAATGAGGGTAGTTAAGCACTGGTGGTGATTTCCTAGATAGATTGTGGACGTTTTTAAGAGCAGATTAGACAAATACTCATCTGGAATGATTTAGACGAGGGGTGTTAAATTCACCTGGGGCACCCAGCAAGACGATAGGATTCTTGGCAGGCTGGATCCAGACCAGGGTACAGGGACACAGTAGCGTCAACCACTTAATCAAGTCAGAATTCCCTGCATTCAAAAGTCTAACTTTAAATCTCAATCGTGCAGCTAATCCAATAAAAAGTAAAAAAAATCCTTGTCTCTCACATAACACCTGTACCATCACAGCTACAACATCAACCTATCACTATTAAGAAGTTAAGAATTCTGATTTTACTATAGGGTCTGCCCCAAAGAGCTGTTTTGTCCATTTAGCTTGTAAGATCTTTCTTAGATGTTTAATGCCTCAGGATAGGATTGTATTTTTATCTCTGTCATTGTCAAGTGCTATATACAATTTTGATGCATAACAATGAGAAAAATAACAGCAATTATTAATAAATGAACCTTTACTACTTATAACGGACCTTAACTACTAATAAATGGACATTTATTAGGTAACAAAACCCAGCTCACTGAATTTGATATATATATTGGGGCAACATTTCTATTTATTGTGGGAGTACGGGTGCACAGATAGAGATTTTTGGGGCTAATACTGATCTGATTTCTGATATGCAGCCCGGTAGCATGGAGAACTTCATGCAGTTGGTAAGTCTGTTGTGGTGGAAGGGGAGCGGGGAGGGAAGGGTTGTGGGGGAACAGATCAGGGTCTCCATGGTAAAGGAGGGAGTGGTGCTGGGACAGGTGTTGCCCAGCCAGGGTGGGGCAGTGCACAGGATGGAGCCGCAGCT
>NW_017729024.1:77459728-77460023 GCF_001723915.1 Gavialis gangeticus
CCGGGCTCCGTGCAGCAGTGGGAGCTACCCTCCCCCGCGCCCCCCAGACGACCCGCGGCTCCCTCTCGCACCCTGCCAGGGCAACGCCTATCCCAGCTCCAGACTTACCAGCTGCATGCAGCTTTTAATGCTGCCGGGCTGCACTTCTTGCCATCTACGTGGTGTGCTGTGGCTGTGCGCATGCGCAGGCTATTTATCGGCCACATCACGCCCATTTCGAATATACTTAATTTTCTTTATATCGGTGCCGATCTGATATCGAACTAATGTGTAAAAAAAAAAAAAAAAAAAAAAC
>NW_017729024.1:77465023-77469803 GCF_001723915.1 Gavialis gangeticus
CTACCCCCACAGTAAATAGAAATGTTGCCCCAATTCACTTGAAGTGTGAAGCAACTCAGTCAGACAGAGAAGTATGCAAAATTAGGTTATTTGTATTGCTTAATTTTTGGGCAGAGTACTCAAAGTCTGTAACATTATACTATCGACTTCCTAACTTCAATGGAAATCTTCAAGATGACTTTAATGAAAAAAATATTAAGAGCAATTTTCCCCATGAAATGTCTTATATCACAATTTATTTTCAAGAGAACAAACTACAAAGCAGCATTTTTGTAGGTGAAATCATCATCAAGAAGGTATTCTAACAACAGTGCTTGAATGGACAATGGCTGTCCAACCCTCCTGCCAGCTTTCTTTCCAGGAAATTAATACAGTACACATTGCATAGTAAAGAATTAAGTTACTCATTCCATTAACTTCTAAACCTCAGAAATGTGCTCCAGACAGGGATTAGTTCAGCCAAGCAAGCACCCAGTTTCTGAATGGCAGATGTTGTAACCACATCAGAGTAGTCTAAACTAAGTCAGTTGGAGTCTAGAAGGTCATTATATTTTCATAAAATCTGCATAATTCTGAAAGGAACATCTGTACTGTATCTCCTTTATGTTTTTTTTCTTTGTTAAGTTAAACAGTTCTAGCTGAAGATAAATTCAATGACTGCAATCACCTTTGTTTAAACATCACAATAATATGCTAGAGTTCCAGTTAAATATATTAAGGTTGCCACCAAGCAAGCTACAGCGTATCTAAAGCAGATGGTTTCATATTTTGCAACAACAGATTCTTTGGCGACAGTTATGAGAGCAGAATTACACCATTCTTTTTAGTAGTATCTGAGCCGGATCTTGGAATGTTTTTGTCCTGGTGCCTGTACATCTGAAAAATGGTATTTTTACCAGAAAGTTTGCAAGGAACTTTGTTCCAACTCAAAACGATTCAGATTTTATGAAAATATAATGACCTTCTAGACTCCAACTGGAACTCCAATTGGAACAAAGTTCTTTGTGAGCTTTCAGGCACAAACCCTTTTCTTCAGGCTGAAGAAGGGTATTTGTATCCAAAAGCTTGCAAATAACTTTGTTCCAAATACCTTTTATTAGACCAACTGAGTATCACATCTAACCAAAGAACCTTACCTGCCTATGTCCTTAGACCAACACAGCTACAACCAAAACCCTACAAAAGTAAACACAGAAGTAGAAGAAATTTCCCTCCATTTGAAGGGATTTGAAGAAGCAGCTCTGGATTTCCATGTAGAAATATGCCTGCTTCCGAACTGTATGTAGTTTCTTTAAATCCTGAATGGGCAACACTGTGTACCTACACTTTATTATTTAAAATCAGTAAGAATAAAAAATGAGAGCAAGAGTGCACCAATACTTAAACCATAACGAGGGTATGGATTGTTTTGGTTTGCATTTTCCCTTGTGCTTTGTTTTTTGACTGTGACATGGAGGATAGCTAAAGAGGTTCTTTTGTTTTATGAAACAACCTTGATTTATCTACATGTTCCTGTTATGCTGAGCAATTAGGACAGTGTAACTGTTGCCTTCTAGCACTGATGCTGGCTCAATAGATTCAAATGGACTGGCTTGGAAGGGACAAGTAAATGAAACTATGCTTAACTTTGCCGCAGAGGTTCTCAAGAGGGTTTGGGCCAGGCTTTGGAGGAACTATGGCTTTGTGAAATATAAGAAATGCTCATGCTGAAAGATTCCAGAGAATCAGCTCAAATGAGTTTTCCTGTAAGAGGTATGAAGTGAACTCTGGAATGAGTGACAAGAGGCTCTAAGAGAGTGAAAATATGATAGGGTTGCCACACTTCAAAGCATCAGGAAATTTCTGTTCACTAGGCTGGAACCAACCACAGACACTCCAATATACAAGGAGGCACCCTGCTGCTCTGGTAACAACTTTTTTCAAGCACACTGGGTCTGTCTGTAGGGCTATTTTATACAATTCTCTCTAAAGCTTATATATTTTTCCTTGTTTACTGTTAAGAGAAAAATATTCTCTAATGTAGCATGCATATGAATAGATGTGTGAGAAAAAGGTGAGAGATGGGTTAAGCCTTTAAAGTATCCGGCAGTCTGTTTGCAATCATTCTCCTCAAACACTTATGATCAATCTTTCTTCACATACTTTTCTAGGTGCTGAAAGGTATGGTAAATATACATCTTCAAAGATCAAAAGAGATCTGAATTTGGCACAGACTAAGTCGTTATAGCAGATCCAATCTCCAGAAAAGTACATGCAGGAAACATGGCATAATTTACAGGAAGAGAAGAAAAAAGCATACAGTGAATTTCTTGCAGAAGCTGACTGAACTTGCTTTGATTGGGTTTGTTATGTGATACTACTGACCTGTACACTTTTCTCTAACATTGCACTCTCAAAAAGCAGTCAGAGTGTATTCCACTTCCTATTCAAAAGAATGCCCATGCAAGTAAATGGAAATCTTTCCTGAGGCTTGGTCTTCATTAAAAAAATGCTGTTGGCATAGCTATGTTAGTCAGGAGGAGGAAAAAAACAACACCCCTCATCAACATATCTATGCTGGCAAAAACCACAGCATGGATCCAGATGCCACAGCAGGGGTTAATGAAGCTGCTGGTCACACCCTCATCCACACCTTGCCCTCCCACTGACATATCTCCCTAGCAGGACTCTGTACACTGGACTTCACCAGTGGTCCCAGCCCTCAAATTCCCAGCCCCTCTAGGAGCCTTGCAAGCCAAAGGACGCAGCTCTGTAGGCTACATTCAGCCCATGGTCTGTACATTTGACACCCCTGCTGTAATCTGTTTGGGCACTGAGTTTAAGCTATAATGGCAAAGAACCACTTCACAAGATAAACCAGATCTTCATTATAGACATTTGCCAATTTAAATATTCTAGCAATCCTTTTAAATGCAAGCAGGGTCTGAGTATAAATGCAGGCGCATCAGAACTGACCTCAACATCACCAAGACTAGAGAAGCTAAGCAAGCAGCAGCAAGAAAATTCTACACACTAAGCATTTCATTTGTATTGATATCCACTGGACCACCTAAAATACATACACTCTCGCATAATGTATAACTGAACACAGCCACTAACAGTTAGGCATTTATAGCATTGAATAGTTTTATGAAACAATCTGACTGTATGGTGTATCATGATCAATTCCTTAAATTATCTAGTGAAATTTCTTAAGAAATAGGAAGTTACACCTCGATGCACAAAGGTATTTAGGTGCCTAACTTCCACTGAAATCAATACAGTAAATGGGAGTCAGGCACTTAAATACCACTGTGAATCTGGCCCTAAAGCCTTAATCTTAAATAGTTTAATTCAAAGACCCATTAAAATCAGTGAAGCTCCAGAGAGACTTAAGAGTATACAGAAAGAATGTCTGCAGGATCTGGGATTTTGAAGTGATAACATTATTTCCTTTACAATGGCCCTGACTTACAGCCTACAGAAATTAATTTCCATTGATTTCAAGTGGGCATTCTGCTCAGCTTTACATACCATGTGCTTACAAAAGAATCTAGAATTTGACTCTAGTTTTATAGCCCGTGTCAAATCATGTTTTGAACTGGTAATTAAGACCACACTACTGAAGGGAAACAAGTTTCCAAATGGACCTTTACCTTAGCAGGAAATAAGGGTGATCAGCACAGCACTGGACCCTAAATAACTCAAATTAGTCTCTTAAAATTAATCTCAAGCAAGTTAAGAGTAAGAGTAATTTACAAGGACATAGAATTTGGTTTCACTTTATAATTTTCTACCACAATTTCAAATGCATTCCACAAAAAAAGTATGAATTTGATTCTGCCAAGAAAAATGAACTTTTAAAATCCCACAAAACAGAATACTTTATTTGTACTTGGATGGAAAAATCTGTAGAACAACTTGTAAAGCTTTGAAGGAATTACTCACTGTGACCTACAAAGAAGTTAGCCTCTTTTTTCTTAACACTCCTTAACAGTCCAGTCTGACTGTCAAACCAAATCAGCATCATGCCATGGATCATTGCAAATCAGCAACAAAATATTTGATAGAATGGGAATTTGCATGGCAACGAAAACTTTTTAACAGAAGCATAACAAAATGCCTGAGTGCCCTGGGCAGCAGTGGTGCATAGGGTAGCATCACTGGCTTGCTGCTGGCGGCACGGCAATGGCCAGTCCAGAAGTGCAGCTGCTGCTATTACTGAGCTTCCCAGGGTCGGTACCAAGACTGATGCTCCAGTCACTCCCCAGCCTGCTTTTGTTTGCTACAGCTTAAAATGCAAATTAATAAGGGAAGGCCCTGACTGCAACAAAGCTCAACCCCTGAAATTACTGAGACTACACACCCATGCATGCGCACGTGCACCCCCCCCCCCCGACACATCTCACTGCAGGATAAGAAACTAATAAAGTATGTACATGATGAAGCTATTTATGAATCTCTTACCTGGAACAGTTTGCAATTATGCATATTTATAAATATATATTAATAAACATTCAAAAATTATTTCCTCACCCATCTATACTAATCAAGTGAGTAAAAATTCTCTTGAGTTAAGAAAGCATTTTTGCATATTAAACGTAACAACAACAATAATAGTAATAATAATGGCTATTATTATTCTACCAGATATATTTGTTACACTCAGGCAATGGTATAAAAAGTCTCTTATGTTCCACAGAGACAGCTTACTTCTAACTGTACAGCCACAGCATTCCTATTTGATGCAAGGAGAAACGGCAAGGATCCCACTTTGTTTTTTATGCAGGAGTGGGCTCTG
>NW_017729024.1:77469910-77486256 GCF_001723915.1 Gavialis gangeticus
CACAGAGACAGCTTACTACTAACTGTACAGCCACAGCATTCCTATTTGATGCAAGGAGATACTGCAAGGATCCCACTTTGTTTTTTATGCAGGAGTGGGCTCTGTGGATCTACTACATGAAGACTGGGCCATTAGCTTGACCACCACTGTTTCCGAGGCTGTACTTGGGCACAAGAATCATCTGCCTTAGAAGCCATAAAAATAGGTTTTGCAGTGACACAGGACAGCATTTTTAAAAAAGCCGTCAATAACATTTATTAATTAACCAGAATTTAGTATTTAGAATGTAGTATAGATTAGAATGGAAAAAACAAAGTTCACACAAATCCATAATGGCAGCATTACTTGCCTGTGTCCAGGATTCCATCTCTGTCCCTGTACTGGGAAACAAGTTACAATTATTGGCTGCCAACACTTCATCTAGTTATGCTGCTTACATATGTTCTGCTTCCCTTAACTTGCTATTAAAAATTAGGGTCTAGCAGTCACTGGTTTTTTACTGTATCTTTCAGGTAAATCAGTTCATATGGCAACAGTCCTCAATGGTTCATTCATACTCACTGATGTCTCTCCTACCTACCCAATTCTCTGTCCAAAGAGAAATGAATCATCTAGTAAGTAACAATACAAAGAGAGAGAAAATACAGTAATATGCATGTTCATCAAAATAATTCAAAATGTTTTCACACTGTCCATATTGCTACTTCTTGCTATAGAGAATACATCAGTCCATATTGTATCAGGACTGATAAAAGGAAAATTGACATTATCAGCAATTGGGTTTTTTTGGCTGATGTGGCTGATAATGTCACCAATACATGTTGCGTGCATGTGTGCAGCTGCAGCATGCACATGGCCAGCCCGGCAGCTTGCAGAGCAGTGTCTGGCTGGTAAGTCTTTTGGGGGGAAGGAAGGGGTAAGGAAGGGGCATGGGAGGCAGCAGATCAAGGCCCCTGCGGTGAGGGACTTGGGATGGAGTGGGGCTGGGGCAGGCACTGCCCAGCCGGGGTGGGCCACGGGATGGAGCCACAAGTGGCTTGTCCGGGGGATGTGAGGAGGGGAGGAGAGGATCCTGCCACTACACGCACCACCAGTGGAGCCATGGGGGGCATATGCCCCCCAATTTGTGTGCGGGTCGAAGGTGAGCTGCTGTTACGGCCTGGGGGCAGTGCCAGGCTCTTCCTGGTTGGGGGACTGGGCCAGCACTGCAGTTGGGGCAGGTGGCAAATTTTTGGATGGCTGTAGCCCCCGCATAACTCCCCCTCAACTCCAGCACTGCTGCCATCCACCCTGAGTGCAGCTCTGGCCCAGCTCCCCCATCAGAAAGAGCACAGTGCCGTTCCTGGCACTAACCCGCAGCAGCAGCCCACCCTCACCCCATGCACAGATCAGGGGTCACATGCCCTCTATGGCTCCCCCAGGGGTATGTGTAGTGGTGGGACCTGCCCTGCCTCCCCGTACCCCACCCCACAGATGAGCCTCTTGCTGCTCTATCCCACTCCTTACCCTGCCACAGCTGGGCAGCATATGATCCTGCCTCAGCCCCACCCCCTCCCTTACAACAGGGGCCTCAATCTGCCCCCTCAATGCCCCTTCCCTCCCAAGGCTTACCAGCTGGATGCTGCTCTCCAAGCTTCCCGGCTGCATATTGACAATCGGATCGGTATTGGCCAATATGGCTCGTTAATAATCAGCCATTGGTATTAGCCCAGAAAGTCTTTATCGGTGCACCCTTAGTAGAGAACGCATTTTGTCTGAGGACAGGTGTTTTCTGATTTATACAAATAGCCAGTTGACTGGAGGAATAAAGACACTATTGGTAGTTGACATTTCTTACACAAAAGCAAGCCAGATTCTTTAAAACAAACCAAAACAATGTTATGGAACAAGACAAACTTTTCAAAAATGAGCATATTTGGCTGTAATACAAATTTGAATACATATTTTGGTCAAATATGGAAAAACAGCAAGTTACAGTGTCTGTTGCAAAATCTGAGAAGAGAAGCCTGGGAGAAACTTGTGTAATCTCCATGTCAGGTTTTAATTCACAGGAAGAGAAAAATCAGATTAAGAAGGATATGGAAAAATCGGGAAAAGATAAACAGCAGGTTAGGAAGACAAGAAAAAAGTAGTAAAATAAGAGGAGTAAGCAGGTGGGAAATAGAATTAAGAATGGGAAGTGGGAGAAGAACAACTGGAACTATTTAATTATAAGAAACTAAATTCCCAGATACGGACTGAAAAATAGATGTTTATTAAAATAAATTAGCCGGCAGCTTTCTTTACCAAAGAGCTGCAGAAACAAGAAGAAGGAATGCTATTTCACACTTGGTTTTGGTAAGTAATGATGATATTATAGAAGAACTAGTTGTTGAAAAATGACACTGGATCAAAGGATCATAAATAGAATCAGATTAAATTCAAATGGTAGGGTAAGCAATAACAGGTCTGTAATCAAGATCCTTGAATTCAAAATGGCACATTTTGAGAAATTACAGAAACTACTTACTAAAATTGACTTGACTGAAAAGATCAAGGACTTGAATATGAGACAGACTTGGAATTTAAAGTGAAGCTACAAAACTTTCCAGATTTTTTATCCCAAGAACAGGAAGGAAAAAAAACTTGTAAAGAAAGTGCTTCAGATCTATTTGAATGAATTATCACTTTAGAAAACATATTAGGAATGAACAACAAGACTTTGCGAAGAGAATTAAAACAAATAAAAGCTTTTGTAGTTGTATAAATAAAAGGAGAACAAGGAAAGATATGGTATATATGGGGTGGCAAAGTGTGCAGGGACAGGTTAGAGATTAAGGAAAATCTAGGTATAGTCTAAAAATTAAATGACTATTTTGATTCAGTTTTTGATAAGGAAGATGATGTTGGACACAGAACAAAAGCAGGAGGGCTAACAGGAAGGAGAGTATGGAAACAAAAACATCTGAGGTAGATACAAAACTTACAAGAATCTAAATCTGGGGGAAGGAGACAGAAGGGGGGCTGTTCTGATAATTTTCTTCCTTAAATTCTGAAACAACTGGTACATGAACCTGTAGCTCCAGGAATTTAATAAATTTAGCAAGCAAGAAGGATACTACATGACTGGAAAACAGCAAATACAATAGTTGTTTTTTTTTTAAAAGATGGGGAAAATAAGTTAATCCAGGCTACTGCTAGCCTGTTAGTCTGACCTCAATAGCAGACAAGGTTTTAGAACAAATTTCAAAGGGAGTTAAATGGAAAATGGGATAAAATTAAACACAGATTTTCCAAAGGTAGGTCATGCTTATAGCTAACCTGATATCATTCTTTGATAGGATAACTGGTTTTCAGACATGAGAAATGCAGTAGATCTAATCCATCTGGTCTGAAAAGTAAAGCATTTCATCTTGTAATACACAGAAATTAATTAAAACTGAAGATTAGATGGATTATTATTACAAGAAATATGAGATGAGTAAGAAACTAGTTAAATGAAATCAACAGTGGCTTGTATTGAAAAAGAAATCATCTGGCTGGTTACTAGTAGAACTCCTCGAGGCTTGGTCTTGGAAGTGACCTTAGGATACTGATTTGTGCAGAAAGCCCCACACACTTCTAATTGACCCCAATTTGCTCATTTGCCCATATACATAATGTTTTAATTAGTGAGCTTCACACAAAAGAAAGGAGTGTACGAATGAAATTTGCCTCATGAAAGTTGACATGAGGACATGTCAACACAGGGAAGGATCAGGGTATCAGACTAGAAGAACAGAGTACTTAAAGCAACACTTCCCAAAGTGTGGGGCACACCCCTCTTGAGGGTGTGTGAAAAGGTTTATAAGGGGGCATGTGGAAACTAGGGGGACACCAGTGGTGCTGAGCAGCCAGACGTGAAGCCGGCGGCAGCATAGAGTCACCGTGGCCGCTCTGCCCAGCTGTGTGGGACCCCCCAAAGCATGGGGCCTGGGGCGGTTACCCCAATTCACTCCCCCAGGGAAGGCCCTGCCCCCCCAGTATCCTTATGCCTCCACCCCAAACTTACCTGCAGGCAGCTGGGGGAGCTGCTCTCCCCTGCTGCCCAGGGCTGTGTTCCTGGTCACATGCATGTGTGCATATGCCCCCCCCCAATGTCCCGCTCCCGCCAGCAGGCTGGAACTCTGCCAGCCTGCAATGGGAAACCTGCCATTTCCACAGCAAATGGAAAACCCGGATCCCTGCATGATACTGGGAATCTGGGACAAATGCTGTCCTAGAGTCATTCGGCCTGGGACTGGGAGTTGATGTTCACATTTTGGAACTGTCCCACCCAATTAGGGATGGGTGGTCAACCTATTTAGAGCAGTGGTGACCAACCTTTTTAGCAGATGTGCCACAAATTAAGCACCATACCCTGAGATTGCCATCCCAATCCTTTTCCTCTGCTGATCTGCCGCTGCTCTTTACCTCCTTGATCTGCCACATGGCATGCACAGCAGCTGCCCATGTAGCACTTGTGCTGCAGGTTGGCTACCCCTAGACTAGTGCATTTAAGTCTGATTGATGCAAAATAGAATTAATTACAAAAACAACCAACTGGAGAATTCTCATTTCTCTTTCCTTATAAATTAGACCCTGAAACCCCCTTAGCTGATTACCAAAGATTAGATCAGGCCAGTTTACAGGAAATGAACTTAGCATTCTCATTTTTCTTCTTCCACAGGGTTCACCTCCATTGGAAATACCCCTTCTCTGTGACAGGATGATTTATCCTTAAGTCAAACCTTTCTCTCTCATTCTTTAGGAGATGAGTCATTAAGAGTGTGAAGCCCACTTAACCCCTAAATATGTAAAGATACCGAACTTGCCAAGCAGCAAGTTTATGACCCGAATCAATTACATCATATGCTCTTTCAAACCAAAGGAAAGCATGATGCAACCACGAGTGAAGTATGAATAAAACAGAATGAGCATTAAATGTAATGATTATATTTATTATGCATCAACACTTCTAAATGTTAAAGGAAATTTGGTACTGAAAAAAGGTGTCAGATCCTCTCAGTGCCAGATCCAAAGCCTTTAAGGTATTAAGTTATATTGTTTTACGTAATAAAATGAAAATTTTATTTTTATGGAAGGGTTAAAAAACATTAAAACAAAATCTATTCAACAGTAAGTAATGGCAATAGTCTTTGTACAGCATCCTCTGAAAAGTAGGTCTAGTTCATCAATGAATGTGTTAAAAAGGAATGCATTTACTTTCCACCCTAGGTATCCGTATAAGCAGTCTCCATTGTCACACACTGTCAGCAGCAGAGATAAGGGCTGAGACTAATTATTACCGTCTTTCTTACCCTGCCTAGTAACTATACCATATTCAGCAGATGTCAGAGGGACATTTCTTTGGAACACTGATCTGTCTGGATTTTCAAGAATATGAAATTTTGCTTTATGAGTCACAGACAATATGGGTTTCAAAATACTGATGTCTTTCAATCAGCTGCCAGGTAACTGGGTTTTAGATTATTAATACTATTTTAAAATAGCAGCTTCATTTAACAGGTCAAATGCTCACTCCTCAAAAGGACATAAATTTGTGTGCATTTAACAAATCAGTTCTAAGTTCATAATACCATACTCATCACCACGGTATCTAAGTACTTTTGGACAGATTTCTATAGTGCTTAGATAACATGTGCCTTGTGAAAAAAGCACACACAGACAGACACACAAAACCTCAGACCGTAAAAATGACATTTCTTATGATTAAAAAAATCCCAACCCTTGAGACTGATATTTTTGAAACATTTTAAAAACTGCTGACAATATCCTCTGTCCTAGAACCTTGCCAAAGACACAATCATATAAAGGAACAGAGAAACAGCAAAACAGTAGAAGAAATAAAAAAAATCCTTCTAAACTCCATCATTCAATGAAGAAAACACACAGGATCAAGGAGAGCCTGATATTCTGCAAACCAACTAATTTTTTTTTAATAGATTCAGAATTTTAAAAAGAGTGGGGAGGGGGAGTTTAAAGAGATAGATGAAAGTCCTGAAGTAAAAACCTTCCATGAACCAAAAGGATTGTAGAGAAATTTATTAAAACTACAACAGGGCAAATACAGAGCTAGAACATTATTGACCAACAGTTTATGAGAAACAAATAATGCAACTCATGGAGGTTCAAATCAATTGTGCAAGAGCAATGGGACAATGAAACCCAGATCCTGACTGAGCACAGAGCACCAGCCCTACTCTTAATCTTACCTGCATGATTCTACAACCCTAATCATTTCAGCAAAAAGCAATGATCGTCTCTATCAGCAAATTCTTTATCAGAATATTAAAAGACTTCTATTAAATGGCTCTCTTGTACAAGTGGAATTTATGCTTAGTGAAATTTAAGAGGCTAATGATTATAACAACACAGAACATCCGCAGCATTTCACATTTGTAAGTACTGTACAAATATTAACTAATTAAATCTCAGAGTATCCCTTTGAGGTGCGTAAATAGGCAGATGAGATTAAGTCTGGGCAGAGAGGGATCATAAAGTCCCCTCCTCCCACCCTTGGCTCAAACTGCAACATGCACATATGCTCTTCCTTTTAAAACAATTAGCCGCTTGGAAGGCAGGGTCTGATGGGGTCTTGCTTGACCTAGACTGAAATTCATGCCAACAATCTTGTACATTTTAAAAAGATCTAAATATCCCCGACTATAACTCTTGAAAGCTGTTTGCCATGAATAATAGTTGACAGGACTGCAACTTCAGATGGCTGGAGGATATGTAATTCCCATGACTTCCTTGCTCATGAGCAGCAGCTGTCCGACCATAAAACTATGTAATAGATCATTTACATTGTCATTTGGAACCCAAATTTATAAAATATAAACCTTCCCCAGCCTCAAAAAGTGCATCATCTTTGCATGTGTTCCAGCCCAGTTGAACAACTTTGTTCCTCTTAAAGAGGTTTATAAAAACAGGCCCATTTTCCCCTCAGCAAAAGAACATGATTCCATCGTTACTGGGTTTGTCCACATAAAAGGGAAGAATATTTGTCTATTTATTATTTTTTGTGAACTAAAACACAACCTGTTGCCTGAGTAAACAGGTTAAAGAAATTAGACTAGGTCAGAACTGTAAAAATGGTTTGCTTCTTTCCCATTACAATTCTGTTTGCCCTTCCCTCCCCCAAACAAAAGCTTTAACAATGGGCAAAATCGTGTTCCATTTTGCATCAGTTCAGTTAGTGGTGAAAATGCTCCGTAAAAAACTGCAGCAGCGTTTAACAGACATAGGATGACATTTGAAAAATTCTGTTTCTAACTTGAGTTTTCATATAGCAACTATGCAAGACATCTTATGCAAGGGGTGGATCAACCTTAGCAAAGCTCTTTTCTAACAGCTCTCATATGTTAGTGTGTAATGTTTTAGAGTCTGCTTCATACACTAGAAACCATTTTCATGTCTTATATTCATCCTTGAAGCTAATCTTCTGGCCACACTCTTGCCCTCAACCTCTTGTAACTTTATCACTATTTCAGAGAGCGCATTAAATATTCTTGGGGTTGCCAATTGCTTATTTTTCATCTGAGCTCCTCCCAGCCTTAGTTTTATTCCCGACTATCCTTTGTGCTATATGATAGCAATACAACAGTGAGAACTGTGGACTCACACCCAGGAGTTTTTGTATCCATACCTGCCCATTTTTCATTTGTGGCGGCTGCCTATGCGCTGCAGATTCCTGGAAGCTACCGTCTAGTGAACTTAAAGTTCATTTAATTACCCTATGATTTAGTAGTCATTACATTAGGGTGCTGCTGCTATCCACAGCGCTTCAGAGTGTTTGCCGTGACACTTCCTAAAAATTAGGAGTCTCTATGGCAGAGCATCACAGAAACCTAACAGGATGTTAGTAAGAGTACTGCCGCATCCACATATTAGTGTATTGTTATTAGGGCTAAGCTATAAGCAGGAAACAAATTCCCATTGCAACATGTAATTAGGCAGGGAAGGGTGGGAATAAGTTAGATTTCATTTAAAAAAAAATGAGGTACAAGAGGATGGAGAAAGAGGTAGCTATCCCAGAGGAAAAAGATGATAAAACACAGTCTAGTTGAATGATACAAAAACCACATGATCCTGCTTAACCTGTTGCTAAGCCAATCAATATTTTTGTTGCCTACATCAATTGAACAAGTAACGTTACTGCTGAACTATTTTTAGTCATGAGTTTCAGCTACAAGAAATGCATTTGACCATTAAAGGACGTAACACACAGATACAGCCACCTCAGCAGAGTAGCAGAAATTATAGCTGTCAGTTGTCCTAGGTACACGCTTAAACAACTGGTTTGACAAAAACAGAAAAAGTAGTCAAGTAGTCAAAATGAAAAAGAAAATACAGAGTGTCTGATCTTATGTCCTATTTACTATCTTGAGCAAATGTTACTTACTTACAGGATTAAGGAAAAGAAGAAGAAAAATAAATACCCAGAACCTGGCCATACCATAATCTGGACTTGGCACCCTTCTTAATTTAGCACAATGAGAAAATGTTTTCCCTAGGCTTGTAAAAACGTCCTGTCTTATCATCAGCAAGGTTTTTTGATTGATACTGACAAATTAAATTATTAAATGCAGTGACTTTGTAACTGTAATTAATGTTCCTGATGTACACCCATAAACTGTGTACCATTTATTACATTTGCTAATTAGGAGCTGCAAGGTCTTTATCTTTCTGTATATAAAATTTAATGCATGAAATGGGATCCTGCTGAAAGCAAAACCCTTGGTTAATATTGCTAATGAGCTATCGCTGCCAAAATGTCAATGACTCTCTCTGGTCAAAAAGGTCTCAATTTATCCAGTTCAGCTGCTTTTTGCAATTTTTATTAAAATGCCAGAGCAGACAGTAGCAGATAGGAGACTGGACCAAACTATGTTACTTTACAATGCCATTTTTGATGTTATAACAAATTAGGATTAATTTTGCTAGAGAACCTTTAAAAAAACGGAGATAAAATTCCTTCATTTTGTCCAATCCATGAATATATTTCCTTCCTTTAAACTGGTATAAGCCTGGAGGGGGGGGGTGGTCAGGGAATGAAGGGTCACTAGCTGAAATTCAATTCTATCGGCAGTGACCAAAATTCATTACCATTTGACAACTCAAGCTCTAGTTTCCATTGTTCCAGTGTGGAGAAGTTTACCATATAGGAGGGGTAAGAAGGTCTTCCAGCAGTTTCTGAAACAGTCAGATTTCTTTATCAGAGAAGGTAGTTGAAAGCCCTTAATAACATCTCTTCAATATGTTCCTTTTCCAATAGTTCAGCAGAATAATTACTCAACATCTAATCTGAGAAAGCATCAATTTGAAAAATACTAGAGCTGGACACACTAGAATTTCAATAAAATTGAACTCGACCCAATACCTTCAGCACTCTGAGTTGCTGGAAGAAAGCACTCTGCTGTGCCATAATAACCAAACAATGCATGTTATTTTTTTAGTGCGTTTGGAAAGTAAAAACAAGTCCCACTGCAACTCAGCACTTCAGCATTTGAGAGTGGGAGGCGCTGTCTAGGCCATGTCATTATAGTTGGTCCAACAGCATTGGGCACCATGGGCGAGTGGTGCCTCCCAAGTCTGGGAGGGCACCAGATCGCTGATGGGGAGCAGGGGGCAGCAGAAGCCGATCACTGGCCTGGGGGGGCAACAGCCAATTGCTGACCGGGAGGGGGGCTCCCCAGTGGTCGATTGCCTAGCCAGTGGCACAGCTAGTGCTTCCAGGGGGTGCACGGCTGATCTCAGGGGGTGCATGTGCACCCCTTATACGTTGCCAATGCTGGGCACTCCTCTAGAATTCCAGCTTCATAGACCCCTCACAGTTTCCAACTGATTGGTTGGAAACCCCACATAATTTCCAACCAATCCACAGGTCCAGGATTATGGCTGAAGCAGGGATGTCAAACATACAGGCCGAGAGCCAGGTTCAGGCCAAACCAACTTGATGTGTTGGCCTCAGCACCACATGCTTCATGCAGGCTGGACCCCAAACTGTGCATGCTGCAAACACAGGACATCAGTCCAGAGCACCACATGCAGCCAGCACCGCAGACCCCATGTGTCACATGCAGTGCTGGGTCCAGCCTGCAAGCAGCACATGCCCTGTGCTGGCCCTGGGGGGCTGGTGTGTGCTACATGCGGTGCAGAGGCTGGACCCAGCACCATGACCACTCCACAGGGGTCAGTCCCACTCCAGCCTGCAGACCAGCTCAGGGATGTTCAGCCAGCCAGCAGGGCTAGATGACTTGGACATCCTATGACTAGAGGAATACTGTCAATCATATTGCCCCAGTCTACTCTATCCATAGCATTATTCCCCCTGGATGTTAAGGAAACCATATTCTGGAAGTAATTTTCATGGTTAGAGACCTCACTGTTAAGTTGCAGCATTTAGTTGAAAATCCCACTCAAAATGGATTTCCCCAGAGAAGGCTCTCCTTCTGCTTATAGTGCAGTCAACCATTTTCATCTGAAGTGCTATTCAATAAAAACTTGGGCTTTTGACAAAAGTTTTTTCCCAAAATAAAATTCTGCACTTTATGTAGAAAATATCAGTACTTCTTGGAAAACCAAAAACCCAAAACCAACAAAGACTTTCAACAGCTTGCCAAAAAGCTGACATTTATTGCACAAAGTTTCAACAAAAACAAAAGAATCATTTTTTTGTCAAAGCATTTCTGAAGAATACGTCCCAAGTTTCCAATCGGTTCCAACCTCCCATTACTCACACAGTCTACAGCGACCAACCCACAGGTCTCTACGTGCAGAGAATGAAGTTTGTGGAGGGAAGCCATATAGAAAGTACCCAGATAAGTGTGAGCCTTTGGGTCAATAGGGGAAATCTAACAACTCTGGTCACCACTGAATAAATGAGAAATTCTTCATTTCTGTCCAACTCTTCTCCCTTCCCTTCAACTGTCATTTTTGTATGTTTCAGTTCTTTTGACTTGATTAAGAACACTCAAATAATAAAAGGACTGGTTATACAATTTGACAGACATACTAACATGCATTTTTGTTCACATAAACAAAGTCTAAAATGTAATTATTGCACTTATTTAATTTGACTGATCATGTCATACACAATCACTTTTAACTATTGTTTTCATCTCAGTAGGGCCTCTGTTGTGGCAGGTATAGCAGATTCAGTATAGACAAAAGATTACGAGATACCGTTCGACCCTGCAAGGTGGAGTCCTATGTAGCTTGCAGAAGCACACAAGTGGATGGCAACTTAGCTAGCAGTGACAAGATGAGTGAATTCAGGATCCTGAGGAAAGGAAAGGAGAGCAGCAGAGTAAGGAACCTGGACTTCAGAAAAGCAGACTTTGACTAACTCAGGGAACTGAGACCCGCCTGAGGGGAAAGAGTCCAGGAGAGCTGGTTGTACTTAAAAAAAAAACCCAAAAAAACCCCCAAAACCTTACTGAGGGTGCAGGTACAAATTGTCCCAATGCTCAGGAAGACTAGCAAGTATGGCACAAGACCAGCTTGGCTTAGCAGGGAATTCTTCAGTGAGCTAAAACACAAAAAGGTAGCTTACAAGAAATGGAAACTTGGGCAAACAACTAGGGAGAAGAATAAGAGTATTGTTCAGGCATGCAGGGATGAAATCAGGAAGGCTAAACCACAACTGCAGTTGCAGCTAGCAAGGGATGTGAAGGGTAACAAGAAGGGTTTCTACAAGTTTGTCAGCAGTAAGAGGAAGATCAGGGAAAGTGTGGGTCCTTTACTGAATAGGAGAAGCAACCTAGCCACAGATGATGAGGAAAAGGCTGAAGTACTCGATGCCTTTTTCACCTCTGTCTTCACAGGAAAGTCAGCTCTCAGACTACTGCACTGGGCAGCAGAGTTTGGAGAGGAAATGAGCAGCCAACAGTGGCAAAAGAACAGGTTAGGGGCTATTTAAAAAAGCTGGACGTGTATAAGCCATGGGGCTGGACACTATGCACCAGAGGGAGGGTGCTGAGGGAGTTGGCCGGTGTGATTGCAGAACTGCTGGCCATTATCTTTGAAAACTCCTGGTGATTGGGAGAGGTCCCAGATGACTGGAAAAGGGCAATATAGTGCCCATCTTTAAGAAAGGGAAGAAGGAGGATCCAGGGAACTACAGACCAGTCAGCCTCACCACAGTCCCTGGAAAAAATCATGGAACAGGTCCTTAAGGAATCCATTTCTAAACACCTAGAGGAGAAAAAGGCGATTAGGAACAGTCAGCATGGATTCACCAATGGTAACTCATGCATGACCAACCTGATTGACTTCTATGATGAGATATCTGGTTCTGTGAATGTGGGGGCAGCAGTGAACATGATATACCTTGTATGAAAAGCCTTGCCAAAGTCAGTCTCACACAACATTCATGCAAGCAAGCTAAGGAACAACCAGTTGAATGACTGGACTATAAGGTGGATAGAAGACTGGCTGGATCATTGGGCTTAAAGGATAGTAACCAATGGCTCAATGTCTAGTTGGCAGCTGGTATCAAGTGGAGTGCCCCAGGGATTGGTTTTGGGGCTGGTTTTTTCAATATCTTCATCAACAACCTGGAAAATGGGATGGACTGCACCCTCAGTAAGTTTGCAGATGACACCAAGCTTGGGGGAGTAGTAGATACACTGGACAGTAGGGCTAGGATTCAGAGAGACCTCAACAAATTAGTGGACTGGACCAAAAGATCTCTCCTGAGGTTCAATAACGACAAGTGCAAAGTTCTGCACTTAGGATGGAATAATCCCACACACTGATACAGGCTTAGGACCAACTGGCTAAGCAGCAGCTCTGCAGAAAAGGACCTGGGGGTTACAGCGGACAAGAAATTAAATATGAGCCAACAGTTTTGTCCTTGTTGCTAAGAAGGCTAACAGTATGCTGGGCTGCATTAGTAGGAACACTGCCAGCAAATTGAGGGAAATGATTCTTCCCCTTTATTTGGCACTGCTAAGGCCACATCTAGAGTATTTTGTCTGGTTTTGGGCCCCCTACTACCGAAAGGATGTGGACAAATTAGAGAGAGTCCAATGGAGAACAGTGAAAATAGTTAGGGGGATGGGGTACACAACTTGTGAGGAGAGGTTGAGGGAATGGAGCTTATTTAATCTGGACAAGAGAAAGCTGAGAGCAGCACCATAGCAAGGAAGTCTGGTACCTGGGCAAGCCCGCAGCAGCAGCCCACCCTTGCCCCATGCACAGATCTGGAGGGCACAAGTTTCCCCCGCCCCATGTTTGCCTGGGAGTGCACACAATAGCAGGAGCCATCCTCTCCCCATCCCCCCGCCCCAAACAAGCCACTCACAGCTCCGTCCTGCACCCCGCCCCAGCTGGGCATTGACTGTTGGCACCCCTTTCCTTCAGCGTCCGGGGTGGTCACCCCGCTTACCCCCTCCTTGCTATGGTACGGACTGAGAGGGAATTTAATAGCAACTTCCAATTACCTGAAGGGTGATTCTGAAGAGGATAGAGTGAGATTGTTCTCAGTGACAGACAACAGAACAAACAATGGCCTCAAGTTGCAGAAAAGGATATTTAAGCTAGATATTAGGATAAATTTTCTCATGAGGAGGGTAGTAAAGCACTGGAACAGGCTACCCAGGGAGGCTGTAAACTCTTCACTCTTGGAGGTTTTTGAGACCCAGCTAGACAAAGCCTTGGCGGAGATGATCTAGTTGGGGATGGTCCTACTCTGAGCAGGGGGTTGGACTAGATGACCCCCTGAGGTCCCTTCCAACCCTAACTTCCTATTATTCTGATTATTATGATTTTGTTTAAAAAAATTTAAACTGCTGCTGAGGACACTAAGCATCTTGCAGGATCATGGCTTCAATACCAAAAATAAAGTTTTGAGAAGACTCACATATGCTAACGAAGTGATCAGTAATGGCTACTTGACATCATGAAAGCTGCACTTCGGTGTTTCTGCAACACATTCTGAGAGGACAGGTAAGGCAATCAGAAAGGCAGTGTTTCTGATTAATTAAAGAGCAGAGGAAGAGCTGATAGAGACCTGGGAGAATATACAGGAGTAGTGAGCCAGGGAGAATGAGGCAGGTGGTAATGAAGTTGCAAAAGACAATGGACATGTCGGGGCACCAAAAATCATGAGAAAGATAAGAATGCTCAGATGCACATTGTCAAATGCAGTCTGCTGATGTTACCTGAGCCTAAAGATTTTGAAGGCACCTGCTGTTTTTCTCTCCTGCTCCAAACAAGGGCTGCTTCTGCCCTTCTTCCCCACATGCTTCTAAGTCTGCCTTAACAGCCTAAGATTTGGAAAGACAGGATCAACTAAGTAGCAGATGACTAGGAGTTTACAGTTATTTTAGTAATTTAAAATCAGGTTCTGGTATTTTAGAGATGAAGTAATGTTCAGATTTGGGAACAAAATTAAGTAAATTGACTACGCCAAAGGTAAACACATTTTCATAGCAACAATTCTACTATTCTATGTTACAGTTTTGCTAACACTTCTTTAAACATACTAAACAGGAGTCACTATCAAAGAATCCTGCAAATCAGACAATTTTTTTTCCATTCCCACAAATATTTAAACCACCATGCTTCCAAGCTCCATTACAATCAATACTATTAAATCAGACTAGAATTTGCAGCAACAATATGTTTAAAATGTAAGAAGTTCTGAGCTCAATTTTCTATTGAAGAATTTTTTTTAAAAAATCACTTAGGTTGTTTTTTCAGTGTAATTTCCATAATTGCTAATTGTCTAGATATTTCTGCCCAGATAAGATGCACTCTCTTTTGTAATGCCAAACTAAGCAACAAGAATTGAGTTATAAGATTGGCTAATAAGATTTCTGGCAGCATATGTAGTAACATATGATTAACAAATTGGGATTTATTATTCTCGTCATTTAACAACATAAATATTTTTATATTATGATGGTAGAATTGCAACAACACTGCAGTGAATCAAATATGGTGCATTAATTTACTTCTCATTGACTTATGTTGCTTGTTCTTGTCTCCTACTTTGCAATTCTTTTGATATCACAATCTTTCCTGTCTCACAATCTGTTGGCTGTCTCTTGTTTATGCAGGAAGGGAAAGGAAGATGACTCGAACTAGAAGGGCTGAGGAAAATAGTTTGTACTGCTGTTAATTTTAAAACATAGGATTAAGTATGAAGAAACACAGGGTCTCCTGCTTCTCGACACAGAATGTAAATTACTTTGCTAAATCATTCAGCATCTCTGTGCTTCATTTATGCCATCTGAAAAATGGAGATGAACCTAATCTTTAAAATACTGCAAGATTAATTATGACTTTTAAAGCGATTTCAGTCTGAAATGAAAAGCATTATTAAGTGTAAAGTATAATCATCATTGCAATTTTTCTCTGTGTTTTTAGTATTTAAATTTTTGGATGGATCCTGTTCAATCAGGTACAATACTGATCTTTCCTGTATAGCAGGGCTGTCCTACTTCTGCACATGTTGCAGGCACCCGCACTACATCCTGGCACTGCTACATCAGCATGTGGCAGGACACCTCTCCTCTGCCTTGCCCTGCTGTATTGTGCCACACTCCTGCACTGTGTGAAGTCCCTGGGTCCCATAAGTCCCTTTGGCTGCAGGCTTTCTCATCTGCTGTGCTGCACCAGCCCCTGGAACACGGGCAGGAAGCAGAAGATGAAGGAAGGAGAGAGAGCCCAGAAACTCTGGCAGTGGCAGCAGCAACATCTGAAGCTGCCATGGGTTTGGTCCAGGAGCCCTGGGGCAGCAGCTTTACCCCAGGGGCCATCTGCAGCCTGCAGGCTACCAGCTGGACAGCCCTGCTGTATAGAATAAAGGTAAAACATGTCCATTTAGGCTATTCTGACATTTAGATCATTTCTTAGCTATTTTACTATAGACACTTTCCTTTCAGGCCAAGCTTCTCAAGCGGATGTTTGCACCCACTCTTCTATTTCCATACTATCAAATAGAAGGGGAAGCCTTCTTAGAACACACAGCTGGATAGGAGAGAAAGAGAAGATCTCAGTATAAAAAAAATACTGAAAACCACACTTTTAAAGGGAGTCTAATGACTTAATGTTGGAGATTTTGCATCTTTTCAGTCTGTTCAAATAATTCATTTCAAATTTTGTCAGTCCCTCAAATTTAATCACTTTTGAAAATCTCTCTTAACTTCACTGTTGGATCAAATATTCTCACAGAATTTGGATTTTTGCTGCACATGTTACTCTAGGTTGTTTTTGAGAGAGGGTGTGTGTGTGTGTGTGTGTGTGTGTGTGTGTGTGTGTGTGTGTGTGTGTGTGTGTAAGGTCCTTGAAGCCATTAGGGGGGGTGGTGTAAG
>NW_017729024.1:77486372-77495053 GCF_001723915.1 Gavialis gangeticus
GTGTGTGTGTGTGTGTGTGTGTGTGTGTGTGTGTGTGTGTGTGTGTGTGTGTGTGTGTGTGTGTGTGTGTGTGTGTGTGTCCTAACTGTTTATAAGAAAAGATGGAATGAGTCAGACCATGCATATAGAAATATTCAATGAAGTATGCAATGGGTGTATCTACATGTGCAATTAATGCGCCTGAATTTTCTGCACAGAAAAAACTCAGGCACATTAAACTGTGCCCCCACACACATCTGAACTTGTGCCCATCAGAAGCAGGTCAGTCTAGGGCTGCTCCTGCCCTTCTCTACGGCCCTGCAGCAGCTAGGTGGAGCTCCAGGCTCCCCCCGGATGCCTGCTCCAAGCTGGCAGGGGGTATGGGGGTTGGTCCTGATCTTTACAAGGCATAGGAGAGCTGTCCCAGCTGCTGGGCAGCTACCTCCCAGCCACATAAAGATTGGGACCTCTCCTGATCTTCATGGAGCAGGGAGACATGATGCATGAAATGTTTCTCATGTATAGCAAAACGCAAAAGCCAACATGGGTCCCAATCCCCATGTGGCTGGGAGGCAGTGTCCCACTGAGCCAGGACAGCTCTCCCTACCCCCTGCAGCCCCCTGCTGCAATTTTGCTCCTGGACAGCGTCTACACACATGCTTTGGTGCATTAGTTTAATGTACCATTTTCTAGTACCTGTATCTATAGGTATTAGAAAACAGTACATTAGTCTAATCTACTGAGCAGTAATTGCCATGCACATGTGGACAGTAACACTTTACTACACATTAGATTAGTCTAATGTGCAGTAAAGTATCTTGTGTAGATGCACTCACTTATACTGAAATACAGCATTTAGAAAGTGTGCTCCAAAGCCAAACACTAAATCCTTTCAGTCACCTAAAACTGTACACGTATTGCGCCGATGGTAGTTTTCTAAGTTTGTCATTACTTTAAAACAGTTTTAAGTCTTTATACTGTTTCTCTGTAGCAAATGGCTAATCCTTGACTTGGATCAGGACTGTTCAATTGGTAGCCTGCAAGGGCCAGCATGTGGCCCATGGATCCCTGTAGCCACCTCTCTCACTACTATGTAGTGGGGTAGTAACTGCCCACGTTGTGGGAAGGGGGAAGGTGTTGTGTGTGGCTGCACAACTAGGGGGAGGAGGGGAGAAAGAGTGCACAACCTGGGGGCTCCTCAACTACACCAAAGTTGGACACACCTGACTTAGATAATCAGACTAACTGCCTGAACTGTCAGAATTTCCATTTGCTATTTAGGTTCCACTTTTAATAAGGTTCATTTTTAATGACATCTCTCTCTCACCTTCAGTCAGAGGATCATTTTACTGGATTAGTGACACACCTAGCACCTAGCTGTTTGAATTCTGAGTGGAAATTCTTGGGAATGCAATTCTGAAATCACAATTTGCAGAAATGAAAAATGGCTAAAAAGTATTCCAAGGTTCCTAGGAATCTTTTGCATTTTATCTAAATTGCAGGAATGCCACAATGTCATTTTTACAGCAACTTAATGTCTCAGAACTTCTATTTAAAATTTGTAGATTTCCTTAATATCTATTACAGTCAATGGAGTTCTGATAATGAGATACGAGAAGAAAAGATACCAGCAGTTTGACTGCAAAAGCAGAGATTGGGTTCACCAAGTTCGTAGAGAGAAAAAAAATCTGCACTCTCGGATTTATAAAATAAGCACTTTTGCTTTAGAATGGTCTCAAGCATAGTAAATGTGGAAACCTCATAATGTCATTTTTATATTCAGTTTTCAGAGTATAACCACACTTTATCCAAAGACAGCCAAGTGAACTCCAGTTAATAAGAAAAGCATGATGCCAGAGCTGTCACTCAGTAAAATCTAGTGGTGAGGGACTTGCTTTGATATATTATTAGATAACCCGTTTTCTCATAGGCTCCCTGATGGCTCCAGGGAAAGAATGAGACAACAGAACCAAAGGGGCCTTCCTGATTATTAAAACATCTATAGTTTACTGCAAGTCCAACAATTTTAAGTTAAGCAACATTTCAAGATGGTTGAGGAAGAATCATGTTTCACCAAGTTGGATTTGTTTTTTTTGGTAATTCAGATTACATTAAGTGCTGTAACCTTCACCTTTTGGTGAACTCACACTGAAGAAGTATATTCTTCCCCCAAGACATACAAATTATACATTTCCAAGATATAGTTCCAGGTATCTATTTTTCTAATCTATCAGTTAAATGGCAACAATAATTCAGACAGCTACACTGCATTTAAGAAATGGAACATGTATTTAAGACCTTTAAATCAAGAAAAAAATCACTTAGTAACAGAAGTGATGATCTTGTACTTCTTGGAGCCGATGCCCTCCACCCCTCAATACCTTCTATATTTACATTAGATATTTATACTATACATACACTAGATTACATCACATCCATTTACACTACATTTTTTTTTGCATGTGTACCATGTGATAGGTCTTACCCCCACCAGAAATTGTTTAGAATATCCTTGCTGAAGTAACTCCTGGGAGGTTTTACTTCTGAGTTGGTTTATGTGAATATATTAACCTGGACACTGGATGAGTAGTAAATTCATAGCAACCAGAAACTCCTGGCTTAATGCACTTCTGTGGCATGGTAAACAATCACCAAAGAACTGAACTCATGAATGTCAGAAATAATAATACTTTTGTTATGGCAACTTTTATGTTTTGGGAACCGGGATAATGTTCACTAGACACTGTGAGCATCTTAAAATAAACTGAAGATTTGGAAAGAATCAAGTACATTTTTAAACAAATTTGTCAACTACAAAATGTTGGTCACAGGGAACAGCTGACAACATGAGGTGGAAACTACTCCTGAGGCCTACATCTAGAAATCTGTTTTCTTGCACTACAGGGAAACCCGAATCTGACAAACCTGAGTTGGTCTGACGGACATGAACTCCTGCTAGGAAGCCTACCATCTTCTTCCAGAGAACCAAAGGGACATGGATAAATGGGGTAAGGTACAGAGGTTGCTGCATGCTTATATTCAGCATTATTATACACAAATATACAGAGCGAGAGACAGAGAACAAACCATTTAAAAAAAAAAGGCAGTTTCTCTCAGGATACTAAATACTACATAAATCCATTACATTAGTAGGATTATGACATTACACCCATTAGGTTATCCTTCAGTTTGTTTCTTATATGCAGAGTCAGAATGAATATATTATATTCATTCTAGAAACAAAATTAAATGCTGGACCTAAAATGATAAATAGGTAGGCATCTGTGCTAGTCTGAAATTAAGCAGGAGGCAGGGCAGGGTAGCACTTGGGGACCTGGCAGATATTAATTTAGTCATGCGATTGGTATCTGACAAATTTTACTTGATCCCAAAAATTGCAAGTTGTCCATTCCACGCATGCATGGCAGGATATGTGGTTTGGGGGATCAGGGATAAAATTAGTCAGATCCCAATCACCTCACTGTAAAGTAGACACATCTTTTCAAGATCCAGTCACACAGGAAGAAGCCCTGCATCAGGAACCCAGTTACCAGTGTTGAGCTCCCTGCTTGTTCAGACCTTGAAAAGGTGAACCTGTAGCCATCTGCATGCACCTCAGGCTTGTCGATAGTACAGGTACAGCTGGTTGCATGTTCTAAGACATGGGCAGTTAGGGGTTGGGGACCTCCATGCCACACATTAAGATTAAAGTGTGATGCAAACCAGCCACAAAGATGTTCCCTATTAAATGTGGAACAACCTTGTGGCTGGTTTGCCATTTTCATGTATTTAGTGCAATTTACTTCATGATTAACGTGTTACTCTCATGATAAATGCAATGCCTAAAAGAAACCTTACAACAGGGGCAGACAATTATTTTGGCTGGAGGGCCAGTTAACGAGTTTTGGTGAGCTGTCGAGGGTTGCAAAGGTAGCCCTGCCCCTCAACAGGTGCCCCACCTCCTGGTAGCCATCTTGGGACTAGAAGTTCTGCCCCTAACCCACGGACTTTGTGACCAGAAGTCCCTCCACTTGCCATGGAAGTACTCCTTTTGGGAGTGGGCGTACCATCTTCCAACCTAAAAAACCTAAATCGTATATTAAAAATCACCCATCTACTATAACTTACTTTATTTCAAAAATATTTTTGTCCTAATTTGCATGCGGTTTCTTGTGTATATAGAGGTGATGGCATAATACCTCAAAATGAAGTCTTACTTGGGGGGGAGAGGATGTGGGGGCATGTGGAGAAGTGTAGGGGGTATGGGTGGGTGGGTATGGTTTTTTCTGAGTTGCTGTGGGTTTATGTGTGTGGGTGGGTAGGTCTGGAGTTTGTGAGGGGCTGTGTCTGTGTGTGGAAGTGGGCAAGAGCACCACACAGCTCCCGGCTGCAAGGTGGGGCTTGCAGGACTCTGGATCTGTGCATCCATGTGTGGCTCCCAGCTAGAGTACCAGGAAGCTGGCGAGCCAGTCCAGCCTGATGGCGTGGGACTCCCCATGGCTCTATGCGCTAGCGCACCATTGGGCCAGACTTCGGGCAGTTCCCGGTGTTACAGCCAGGAATTGCGTGCCTCAGGGAAGTTCCAGCCAGCTTTGTGCCATGCTGCATGGGTCCCAGCATTGCAGCCACGAATGGTGTGGTGCCTGGAGGGGATGGGCCAGGTCAGCTCAGTGCCACACCACTGGGAACCGAAGGGTGCCAGTAGGTGCCTGGCTGGCTCCATGTTGTGCCATGAGGTTCCCTGCTGCAACACCGGGACCTGCATAGAGCCAGACAGGCCCATCCCACTCCAGCCCAATGGTGTGGGAACCAAGCACCACTTGGACAGGCCCCACCAGCTCTGTGCCATACTGCATGGGTCCTGGCGCTGCAGCTGGGAACCACGCAGTATGGCACAGAGCCAGCCAGCCTGGCCAGGCACTTCCCACCAATGCATGGTACCCAGCTGCAATGCTGGAACCACAGAACACAACTGGAGCCAGCCCAGCCCCTGCGGTTGCCAGCTGGCTCCTGTTGCCACCGGCCCTGGCCGTGGGGCCTCAAGCTCCTACCCACTGCCACTTCCCCCCCTCCACCTGCTGCCACTGCTTTCCCCCTGCCATTTCCCTTCCTTCCCTGCCTGCTGCCACTGCTCTCCCCACCTGCCACTCAGGCAGCACATAGTTCCTGTTTACAGGGCCAGGACCACAAGGCACAGCAGAAGACAGCTGGGAACCACACGGTGCTGGCTGGCACGGGCTGGCTCCTGCTGTGCCTGAGATCCTTCCCCTCCTCTGACAGACTTTATCCAAGTATCTCTCTCAGACAGACGGAAGGACTCGATGATCTTCTGAGGTCCCTTCCAGCCCTAATGTCTATGAAATCTATGTTTGAGTCTTTCCAGGGGAACAGCCTCAGATTTGGCAGGCCAGAAGCCTCTGCTAGGCAGAAGCTGGTGTTAGGGTTGGAGGGTTGAAGGTGGGGTCGGGCTAGGTGGGCCTTGCTGCTGCTGCCTCCCGTGGGCTCCTCATGGATCCTGCTGCCACTAGCACCTTGTCATCTTTGACAGGCAGCCATGGGAAAATAGTAATTATTTTTCTAATTTTTTAGGGGCCCCATGGGTCGGACAGAATGGCCTGGTGGGTTGGATCCAGTCCATGGGTTGTATTTTGCCTGCCCTTGCCTTAGAAACTAACTGGTTCCAAGAGGCATAAGTTTTTGTAGTCAACAGCCTACTGCATCAGATACTATAGCAAGTATAAATAGATGTTATCATCATAGTCACCTACAAATGCTTATGCTTCCCTGAACCAGTTAGTCTCTAAGATGTCACTCTGCCTTGACTTCTGCCTAGACCAAGCATTGCAATTGCTGAATTTACAGCATTAAATTTAACATTTATGAAGATACGTCTAAGTGATACTACACTTGATCCAAGCCTTCCTACACATGATTCAACATCTGGCAACAATCAAAACTTTTAAAATCTCTTTTTGATCTCTCTGTAGAAAAGAAGTTTTCACAGAAATCCATTATGGTTTAATCTGAAAATTAAGACCAAGAAGAGGCGGTGGGGGAGTGGGGAGGAAGGGTAGACAAGCTGCAATAAATGTTATGCAACAGTGTGGTTAGATTTAGTTTTAAAAAAAAAGTCATGCAAAATCCATTAGATTCTTACCATACTATTCTAGAGACTGGAAGGAAATGCTTAAATAGATTGAAAATGCACTTAATTTCTCATGGGACCAAAACTTCCAGTAAAATATGCCCTTACCCCCATGAAGCTGAAATGTGTCTGACAGAATTAATGGTCTAAATACTGTCTCAAATAAGTCCTCTGAAGATTGTTCATAGAAACTGCAGCACCTATTTTGATCCAATATGCACAGTGGTACTGTACTATTATGATGTTCTTTTCACTGAGCAGGAACAACAGTACCTAAAGATGTGCTAACCAATCACTCTTATGAAAACTGAAATCTTGTTATTCAGGGGTACTGTCATGTAATATTCTGAATTCAGAATGATGATTACCCATTTTGATTGGAATCAATTACTGACTTTTATTCTGACTCTGAGTTAAAAGAAAATAGATTTAGCACACAGCATACCCACAGTACAGAAACATAGGAAGTTAAAGCAATTTCCACAGGATTAGGGGAAGAGCTCATCCATGAAAAATGATTAACGTATTTCTTTCACTTGCAAAAGGAGTAATCATTGAAACTCAATTGTATGGACTTTCCTAAAGAAGCATAATTACTGATATTTACACAGTTAAGAAACTATGTCTGTAGAAGGCAGTCTGTGTGTGTGCACCTGCTTGTTGGAAAAAAGTTTTCTACACTGGACAATCCAATACAGCAGCAGTTTTCAACTTTTTTTAACAAGTAAATCCCTTCTGCCTCAAAGTTTCAGCTCATGTACCCTTTTATATTTTTTTTGTTTTTAAGGGAGGAGGGAGAGGCAGATAGAGGCCCCCATGGTGAGGGAGGGAGTAGGGCTGGAGCTGGGGTAGGGACTGTACAGCCGGGGCAGAGTGCAGGACAGAGCTGCAATAGCAAGGCGGAAGCAGCTGCTGCAGGCTGGACTCTGCACCCTACTGCCACTGCCCCAAGAGCCATGCAATGCCATGTGCCTGCTGCCGCTGGGCTGGCAAAGGACAGACACACACACGTGCAGATGCAGACCAAGACACAGACCCTCCCCCCCAGCAGGTAAGTGTGTGGGGGGGGGAAGGGGGGGAGAGAGAAATGGCTGGGGGGGCAGATCAAGACCCCCCACAGTGCAGGAGGAAGTGGGGCAGGGGCAAAAGGGGCCTGCGTGCACTGCAGAGGACCCAAGGAGAGGGCACATGCCCCCTGATCTGTGTGTGGGGTGAGGGTGGGCTGGGCTCTGCTCTGCCTCTGCACCTCGCCACCACTGCTTTGAGAGCGGCGCAATGCCATGTGCATCCCGCCACTGGGTGGCTTGCCACCAGGCTGCTGCCTGCCCAGTGACAGAATGCACATGGCTGTTGTGCTGCTCTTGAAGCATGCAGCAGCAGTGAGGCACAGAGGGTCTGAACAGCGGGGTGCGGGGGGAGTGTGTTTCTGTGCCCACTTCCAAGACAGCAGGGCTGGGGGCGGAGGAGGCCGGGGGCAGCAGCACCCCTCTGCAAGCCACACGGGCGCTACCCAGCTGGCCAGATGTGGAGTAGCTTGCATGCAGTGGCTGCCACCGCCACCCACCACCCCATGCCGCTGCCACCACCCTGCTTTCCCATGGCCAGGCTCCACAGCCTGCTGACAGGCTTTGCGCCCAGCCAATTGTGCACTGCCCACCAGCAGCCCATGGAGCCGCACATGCAACCAGTCATGGGAAAGCACCATTGGGTAGTAGTGGCGGCTGCTGTGTGCAACCCCATCCCCTGTTGGGCTGGGTAGCACCTGTGCAGCCTGGAGATGGTCACCGCTATCCTTGCCTCCACCTCCTCTGGCCCTGCTCCTAGGAGTGGGCACAGAAATGCACTTAGCCCCCACTGCCATTGAGACCATTACGGCTCTGCTGGAAGAGGGTGGCATCAGCACCTCCTCGTCACTGGCTATTGGCTGAGGGTGGTGGCCTGCGGCCAATGAGGAGAACAAACTGAGGTGGGGAGCAGGGAGGCACCATGAGGTGCCATGTGGGACTGGCAGCGCCCAGCGTGTCCCTCCCCTGGGTAAGAGGCAAAGTATGGGAACATAAACCCCCAGTTGACAACTTCTGCAATAGAGGATGGAGACATCCAAGTGGCTCTAAATAGGTTTGGTTCAATACCAAAAGCAGTATAGCAGTAGAGCACAGAGCTCTGCATGTGCTAATCTTTACTTAAAGCAACACTATTGTGCATTTAACAAGGGTCAGAGACTTTCACTGAACATCTTTTCTGAAAGGAGTGGTGTTAGTCAGATCTGGTAGAACACGCAAACATCATGGGAAAAAATGCTAAACTGCACAATTTTGTTATAACTTCAGTGCCCACAATTTCAAACTCAATTCAGATATCTGGGCATAGTAATTCGCTGTTGCAGGAACCAGACATTAGACCTGTGTTGGGGTAAAGGGAAGGTTGGTTGTACTGGTAAGGGAATTGCCTGGTTAACAAAGATAAGCCAACATACGTTTGAATAACAGGCAATAGTAACTCTAAAAATCATGGTAATGAAGAGATTCTAACCAGCACAAAAAATAATATAATGTTA
>NW_017729024.1:77495258-77509581 GCF_001723915.1 Gavialis gangeticus
ATATATATATATATATATATATAAAAAAAAATAGTGCCCATCTTCCTGCAGAGAGGCTGGACAGTGGGGATTGTTCAGGCAAGGACAGTATTTATATAATTAGCTTATCTCCTCACACCTTGCAGCACCCTTCAAAGAGTCTGGTGGCATCCCAAGATTCCCTAGAATATCGGCAGAGAATCACTGCTCTAGATTTATGCTGAAAGCCTAGTTATATACTAGGTTATACTAGTCAACCTAGTATATAACGGGACACCTGCCATATGAGGTTTAACAGAAGGGTTAAGAGTGAAGGGGCAGGAGGGGAAAAGAGACAGAAAAGGGAGGGTGACTTATCCAAGTTCACACAGAAGGTCAGTGGCAAAAGCAGAAACAGAACCCAGATTTTCCTAGTTTCAGCTTAGCGTCCTGTCTGCCCAACCAAGCTGCTTGAGTTTTGCAACTTACATGAAATGTGACACCGCCATCAATGGAATATTAATGGAACACAGACCAAAAAAAATGCATCTTTTCAGCTGTACATATCTGTACCAAAATGACTGTAGTTTATGCAATTCTGTAAGGAATACACAAATCTAGGCATAATAAATGTGCCAATTTTAAATCTATATACAGTTTGGCATTAGGGCTGTTCGAAATTTCACCTGGCATTTTGTTTTGAAGCTGTTTTGATGCGTTTCAAGCTCGAAACAGTGAAATCAAAATGAAACAAAAGCCTTCAAAACAGCTTCGAAACAAAACAAGGGAACTCAAAATGTTTTGAAAGTTTTGAAATATTTCAAGTTTCAAAGCCAGGCTTATTGGCTTCAGCACTGGTCCCAGCCGGCAGCACCTGCCTTCTGTCATTTGGGAGGCAGATTGGGGGCTCGCCTGCACCCCCAAGAGGGCTGCAGGGGCTGTGCTGGAGTCCTTCTGGGAGTGTGGGCCCTGATCTGTCTGCCAGATGAGAGAAGCTGGGTGTTGCTGCCTGGGACCAGCACTGGAAAGTTTGTTGCTGCTGCCAGTCCCAGGCAGCAGTACGTGGCTCCTGTCATCTGGCAGGAAAATCAGGGGCTCACCCACACCCCCAGGAGGGCTGCGGGGGCTGTGCCAGGGTCCTCGTGGGGCTGCGGGCCCCCAGTCTACCTACCAGATGACAGACCGGGGCCAGCAGGGCCAGGGCAGATCAGCTCGTGCAGGGACCTGCTGCCCTGATCCTGGGGCAGGGGAGGGTCCCTGCACAAGCTGATCTGCCCTGGGCCCTGCACCTTCCTCGAGTCAGCTTCAGTATGGGGCCAGGGCAGATCAGCTTGTGCAGGGATGAGCTAATAGAGGATAACCCAGATTGGGGCAGTGGGTCCCTGCGCGAGCTGATCTGCCCCAGCTCCACTGGCCCCAGGCAGCAGCACCCGGCTCCTGTCAGCCAGCAGGCAGATCAGGGGCCTGCTGGCACCCCCTGGGAGGGCTGTGCCAGAGTCCTCCTGGGGGTGCGTAGCCCTGATCTGCCGGCCTGCTGCATTTTATGTTTCCCCATAATAACCTATGGGCGAAACACTAAAACAGCGTTGAAACAGCCAAACAATTTCAACAAAATGAAACGGAACAGCATTTTTGAAACTAAATGAAACTCTAAATGAAGCACTGTCGCATTGAATTGTCGAAATGGAAGTTAAAATGGAAAGCTGCTGTTTCACACAGCCTTATTTAGCATATGTAGAAAACTTTTTTCACATTTTTAAAAATTTGATATGATTGACTGAGATTGACTTTAACCATAAAAAGAATGCCTTCATACCACAAATTTATATTTTTATTTCAATTATGAAAATTTCTTACTACAAGGAAAAACCAAAATTGGAAGACTTAAGCCAAATACTGATCTTTCAATGAATGTCTTCAGTAATTCAGATTTATTTGATTCTAAATGAAATCTTCTCTTGATAGAGTCCAGAGAAGAGCCACGCGCGTGATCAGGGGTCAGGAAAACAGACCTTACGACAACAGGCTGAGAGCCACGGGACTCTTCAGCCTGGAAAAGCGCAGGCTCAGGGGTGATCTGATGGCCACCAATAAGTTTATTAGGGGTGTAAACCAAGATCTGCAGGAACAACTGTTCATCAGAGCCCCCCAAGGGATGACAAGGTCGAAGAGTTATAAACTCCTGCAAGACCGTTTCAGGCTGGACATAAGGAAGAATTTCTTTACCGTCCAAGCCCCCAAGGTCTGGAATAGCCTGCCATTGGAGGTAGTTCAAGCACCTACTCTGAACGCTTTCAAGAGAAATTTGGATGTTTATCTTGCTGGGGTCCTGTGACCCCAGCTGACTTCCTGCCCTTGGGGCAGGGGGCTGGACTCGATGATCTCCCGAGGTCCCTTCCAGCCCTAATGTCTATGAAATCTATGTCATTCATGCAGAAACAGGAAGGTTAATTTATTCTGACATACAGCCAGTGTAGTACACTTGTCCATGTCGCAGCAATCCCTTCTCCAGCTCCATCCAAACCTCCATACCTTGATCACAAAGAATCCTTGAATTCAAAGATCAATGCAATTCCCATAGGGACCATATTCCTGTGCGTTTCATGGTAACTTCCACAGGCTTTCCTATTCTGTTTAAAAGTCAAAAACTCCTAGCACACAAGTACAAATGGCAAATGTAACTGCTACACAAAGTCACACTGTAAATAAAACAACCTACTGAAAGACAACAGTGACATACTGACATTCTGCTTCTTGAGATCATATTCAAATACTGAAGTCAAAACCTTGCCTACCTTATAACCACTGCCCAGTTACATATAGGAGACCTCTCACTATTCCCCTCCATCCAAACACATACACAAACTGATAACTCTGCTGTGCATGTCCAGTTTGGAGGAACAAATAAATAAGAACATCTGAAACAGAAGCATCATCCTCCAGCTGTGTACACTTTCATTTATGCCCTGATTAGTTAGAAGGCCAATTAAGACAACAGGCTTCTCCCTTCCAACAAAGGTTCAGAGCAGGGGGAAGGGATCTCTTGAGCTTCAGCTAAAAATGCTCCAAAGTAATGAGTTTCTAGTCCTTTAGATCTCAGGGTAATAATATTAAACATCCCTAAAAACAGCCTGGGACTCCAACACTCTGTAAATGTTACTCTCAAAACATGCATTTGTCCTTATTAAATATAAAGTCCATAGGGCATTTTTCAAACTTGTTTTTTTAAAAGCTGGAATTATTTTAATATCAGACAGATAAGTTACATAATCTTTGCCTTTTTTTCCATTAGGAGGCTGGAGAACATCATTATCTACACTGCCAGTGTCTGGGCATTTGAGTAATCTTTTTATAGTGCTTCAATTTAATAACATCCAAGCCTGAAACACATTCTGGGCCTGATAAGCAGCTCACACAAATCCAAAAGACAAACATGCTTTGAAGTCACTATAATTTTTACACCAGAAATACTATGTATGAGTCACACTGGTAGTGACATGCACTGGTCATGCCAAAAATGCAACCTCTCTGGCAGACTACAGATCTGAGCTTCTGTTCTAATCCAGATTTCAAGATTGGAAATACAAGACCCTTATAAGTTAACATGCCATTGAGCTAGCCTGACTATACCAATCTCTGTTAAGACACTGAGTGTGTGCAGGTATCACAAGAATGGCTCATCTCCCTCCCACATTTTTTAAAGGATACTTTCATCTATGCAATTCATCATAAGTGTGCACAGTAAAGCATGAAAATAAATTAGATTTTGTCAAGTTATGAATAACCAGGATTAGATTTATAGCATAGGAAAGAAGTTTATCTAATCTAAAAGTTACATCCAGACTTCCTGGCTACCATCCATGAGCTGCACCATTTAAATTCTCTACTCAAATCCCCTCCTTAAATTAGATATCTGTGACAATACAAGCAAGACCTGCAATAATTCTTTAGATGCTGCTGTTATGCTGCATGATTACTGCTTAAGCATGCTTTAGAACAATAATATTGAAAATGTTTCCTTCCAAAGGGTTAATATTTAATAAAACCCAACTATTCAGTAGAGAGCAGAGCAGGAAGACAAAAACAGAAACTGGGCATAGTTCACCGATGAAAGCAAACTACACCTCACTCACTAAGGTAACAGAGTAGAAATGGCAAGTACTAATATTTCTGCCTAGTTCCTCCTGTAGGCAGCAGCTAAACCTTTGGCTGGGTTTCATCAAAGACCTCAGCAACAAAGCTTATCCAAAAGCATGCGCCTGGATATCCTGACTGTACCGATCCCATACGCATCACTCATCTCTGAACTGCACCAAACAGCTCTATCCCTTCAGGGGACATAAGACTGGACGGGTACTCTTGTTCAGTCAGTTCAGTCCCGTCTGTTTACATCAGTGTATAGGGTAGCCAATACCAAGCTAATGTAACTAAGCATGAAATGCAAATGGACAAATATAGGTTTCCCTTGCTTTATGCTGTACATGTGTTCCTGAAAAACAGCGCATGACTCAAATTAGCATAAAAGGAACCCACTTTACAGTGTAACAAATAGGGATATGTTCCAAGACCTTGACTGTACCAACTCCCAGACCCATTTCTACCACTTTTACATGACAATTTTGGTACTCACCAACAGCAGACAGTACACACAAGCACAGGGTGGTGGTGAATGTTACCATAATGGGAATGGCAACTACAGAAACATGTCTCACAGACAACAAGCAAGGAGCACAGATCCACACAGGAGACCGTACTTTGGTGCATGTCACTCCCACAATGTACCACACAAAGCAGCTGACTGCAGGCTTCCACCATACTGATCACATAAGAGTGAATTTACCTCGCAGATATTGAATGGTATAAAGAGGGTCATCGCATAAGAGCAAATTTGCACGGACAGAACCCACATAAAGCGAGGGAAACCTGTATGCTCTCTGTCCTTCACAAATGTGAGCAATAAATGGTACTCAGTGATCTTGAAGACTTCAATCCTGCATAATTAAGGGCATAAGCTTGCCAAGTGTGCAAGTGATGGAGACAAAAATTAAAAGCAAGAACAGAGACATTCGGGAAGAGAGAACAAGCCAGGAAATAAATATCTGTGCAGTTGATGTAATAAATAATCGATGCAATACTACGAAGTGCTAAGCACTTTTAACAGATCAATGGAAATAGAAGACACACAAGACTTATGAAATGGGTCCACAGAAATGATGCTGTAGAGTTTGACAGGTATAAAATGCCCTTACCTCGTCTCTCACTTGCAGGTTTATAATATCCTCCCCTAACCATCCATAAGGTATTTTATGTTCAACCTGAAATATATATGAAATCTGTTCCTTGTTCTCATGGCACTATTCCCACGTACACTAAGGCTGTAATTTACAAGCAGAATCACGACTCACAAACAGCAGAAAAGCTTGCAAAAATATTGAAGGATAGGGATTTCCAAAGCAGTATTATTCCCTATTGACCAAATATCAGGCCCTCTGTCTCTGGCATCTGCCCCACCCCATGATCCATTGCAAATTTCACTCATTACTGACTGGCATACAGGACTCCAAGAAGGTTTGCCTTATGTATTGTGTTCTTCTGCATGATTTTTTTAAAGTAGGAGTAAGCAGTGTAATGATAAGAAGTGAAATCAATCTCTTCCCATGAAAACTCATTCCTGGATCACAAAAGTCCCTTGACTATTGAAAAATTTATTTGAAATAAACTGTAAATAATAGTTTGGTAAATGTCCTTTTTTTAAAGGTAGGCAGGAAATCAACTTGTCTGTTTTAAGCGATCTCAGTGGTTAAAGGACAGACAAATGTATCTAAGAATGTTAACAACAGCATTTATTTTCTGAACACCTGAGATCCAAGGAGAGATAATGAGAAGCAGAGGCACAAAATTATGCATCTGACTAGAAGGGTTATTTTCTAATTTACTGGAGAGGAAAGAATTTACCCATTTGGAGAAATTATATCCCTATCACAGCCTACAGTACAAGTAATAGAGGAAATGGTTATCACTCAGATAAAACAAAACCTTCACACTTAAAATGACAGCTGCTTTGAAACAATGGAGTATCAGGCTTTTGTTGTCTGAAACGTAATTCTACTCAGTTTGATGGGAGTTTTTCATGCACATCCAAGACGAACTTGGCCCTTAAATACGTATTTGGTAAAACAGCAATCCTACAAGCAATTATGCACGTGTTTAACTTTACTCCCGTCATGCAAGCACTCAAAATAGTATAAGGAACAGTAAAATGACTGAAGGATTGGGCACTTAGAAGACTGAAATTCAGATTACAAAGTCCAGTATTTTGTATGCAAACAGTTCACTGTATACCAGTCAGCTGGTTAGTAATACTACCAAAAAGTGTGGAAGTTCTTTCCTAGAACTTCTTCACTTTTAATGTTATCAATTAATTTTGTAACTGGATAAATCATTACCTGCGAAACCTCTTCGGCGACATTCAGTGCTGGCTTTGAAAAATATACTGTATTGTGTAGCTACAGTAAAAAATGTACAGTATCACAAGACTAGATAAATGAAGGACCGTGAAGCAATTACTTAATTCATGGTGCTACATATTGTCCATAAACCAAAACAAGCTTCCTGATTAATCCTCATAAAATAAACTCTTCAAAGTAATGCTATATCACAACAGTAGCAGCAGCAAGCCTGTTTCACAACGCTAGAAGAAAACCTTGCTGGACTTCATCACTTATTTCCAAAGTTAACAAAATCTGACCTACATTCTGATGGATTGCAAAAATAGTCGTCAGCAGATTTCAGATTTTTTAAACAAGCCTCTCCCAGTGTGTCATACTTTCAAAAAATGCTGTGTGCCTGAATATCATGCAAGGAGAATGCTGTCTTTTCCCATCATTTAGTAATTTACTTTATCTGGTCAAATGTCATATTGTAGTGAAAATAGATACTTTTCTCTATGTTTCTTTGTTCCTTGTTTTAGTATTAACCCCTGCATTCTGTAACTTTCCACCCACATGGTACAGGATGGCCCACTACGTATGTCTTATAGGTTGCTCAGGTTTTGGTTTGAAATGACCAATCAAAATGTAACACGTCAACTGAAAAAAATGCTAGCTCAATAAAAGCCACGTGCGCTCTTTGTTTAGGGTCGACACTGATCTGAGCAACAAGCTCCTCTGTCGGCCTGCTTGCAAGCAGTAAAATAGAGCTGGATCCAGCCTGAAAGTGTGACTCTCTTCTAGAGGTAAATTGGACTAGCCTCCAGGGGATAAAATCAGCAATTTATGCAACAATATTGACTTTTAATTTGTCTTCTAGAAGAGAAGGGTTCAGGACAGTGATTCTTAACCAGGGTGCATGGAACTCTGGGTGCCTCAAGATCCTTTCAAGGGTGACACAGGGTGCCACACAATGTTAGCACTTAAGTTTACAAGCTTGACTCAAGACAAACCCAGAGACTTCAAATAGACATCCACAGCTGTGGTCTTTCAGAGTTCTTTGCAACAGAAAAACTGCTAGAGCAGTTTCTGTAAACCAAAAGAGTGAAAAATAAGAGCCAGCATTTTTCAAGGGTGCCTCAAGTCTATCCATGGGTGCTTTGAGGCTCAAAAGGTGAAGAAACTCTGGTTTAGGGGAAGCATGGAGCGGGGCACAGGTCACATGGAGGAGCTGCTGATGCATGCACCAATATCAACAACATGAACTCTGGAGCTAGGGAAGCACTGAAATCAAACTGCTCTAGTGGGATCATGACTTGCTTTATGTGATGCTTTTCCTTGCTTTCACTGTGAACCAAAACCAACAAAGAAACAAAGGAAAACAGGTTATTAAGATCTTTTTTTACTCATACAATAAAATGAGAGATTAAATTCATAGTACATCAGCAAATCAAAAGCAAACCCCACTCCTGCACTTTTTAATCTCTAATTGGATGGATGGGGCAGGAGGAAGATGGACAGATTGTTTTTTCCAAAAAAAGATATAAAACTCAGGAAAAAATATCTGTTGGAAACTTGATGTATTGCAGTTATTTTTTCTGCCTACCTGGATAAATATGCACACTATAAATGTGTATATTAAAATGCATGCACACTTCCATATATGCTATGTATATTCAAGGCTTTATACATTTTCCATTCATTCTCTTAATGATAACTCTATGGCTAGAATTTGTGCATTAAGAAAGATACTGATGCTCCCTAATCCCCCTGTTGAATAATTATGTTTGCTGTATGTATTAGCTCACTTGCCATACCTGCTAGTCAACTTGATGCAATAGGTGGCATGATACATAAATGGGATGCAAGAGGTGGGTGCAGAGAGAAACTCAATGGATTTATTGGAAAATGAACTAGTTCCAGTTGTTTCCTTTATATCAGGGGTGTCAAAGATACAGACCACTTAGCCCCATCATCCAGCCCCCTGTCCCCGGACATGTCCCTGCATGCAGAGGTGTGTGCTTGCTGCTGCTATTTGTGCTGCTGCTATTTTTGCTGCTGCGCACACCCCCACATGTTCACTTGGTGCTGAGCAAAATACCTCATTTTGGACAAATTGCCCTTTCCCTGCTTAACATGCTGGGCATGCGGTTTGTGGCACCACAAACAGGTTTGTGGTGCCAAAAACTGCACTTGCCTGCACATCTGGAGCCAGCCCCTAGGTTCAAAGTTCATCCATACACTGCCAGACCAGCCTCACATGCATGACCCAGGACCTGTACTGCACACAGCACCCATGCAGGGCTGGTCCAGGATATGTGCCCCATGCAGAGCCTGCTCCAGATGGTCCAGGACTTGCGTTGCACTTGGCCGTTGCCCTAGACCAGTGTCCGAAGTTAACAGGTCAGAAGAAATATCACTGAATTAGAGCAGAAGAAATAACATAGCTTGAAGTCTTGTCTTGGGACTAAATGAAGTGGACTCAAATCAGAAACAGTACTGAAATGCAGTCAATCAGAAGCAAGTATTGCTGTGACATGTCATTTGCTCTTGATGGCTATCCTCTAGCATTCTCCTCTCACAATGCTCCACTGGCTATCGCACAACTTGGAAACTTTCACTTTTGAAATGGGTACAAAAGCAAAACCTACTCCCAAGTTAGGAGAGAGAATGGAAGGCAGCAACCAATAAGCGTGCATATATGTGCATACAACTGCATAAACGTGATGGGGAGGACAGGTTTGGCTAAGGGCACCTTTCACAAAAACATTCAAGGAACTTAAAGGTTATGCTGAGTTAATGAGACTAAAATTTTAAGGTCTCCTTGAAAGATCCATAGTGAACTAACTATACAGGACTTATTACACAGACAAACAGGCACATAAAACTTCTATTCTAGAAGAAACTGTAAATCCTAATTCTGTGCTGATGCCATATCAAACTGTATGATGCCCATTCTCCCCCACACATTTCCACTGACCCTCACTTGTGCTGGTCTGCTCAGGATAGCTGTTAGTCTCTATTTTACTTGTCAGCTGTCCATCTCAGTATATTGTTTCTAGTTGTATGACACTGATACCTTGTTCTGTAAGCCATTAACTCCTTAGACTCCCCTTTTCTGGGAAACATTTTGAGAAATGTTTTGTGTAAAGATGGCTTAAAAATGAATTATAGCATAAAATAAATGTAAGGGGAAAAGGATTTTTTTTTAAACCGGGAAACATTTTGTAGAATGTATTTTGTAGAATATTAAAACCACTTGTAATCTTTGGCTACAGTGTACAACCCATAACTGCTTACAAAATTTAGCAATTTTCAAAACTATCAACTCCGTTAGGTTGATGTGCCCAAGGCAATTCAGTAACCATCAGATGATGAAGTTTACTAATGTACTGCTTAAACCTTTGCATAATATTTGATATGGCTTTACTTCCAAACTGTTTAAAAGCATACTACTATAAAAGCATAAAGATTGCAGACATGTCTGCAACACAAAATAATACACAATATAGTAGTTTACCACAGGCTGCAAGGAGAAAAACAAGAAGTTCTCCATAGCTTCAAATCCTCTCCCTTCCCCCAACCAAATATTTATCTCATCTGAAGGAACAGCATACCTTGGCTGAAAAGAATCAAATATACCATGTGATTCTACTGAAGTTGCTGGCTTAATAATGCTGTTTGTTTTCAGCTCTTCACTCCAAATTAGTTACCATCTGCTTCATCTCAATTGAGATCTTTGTGTATTCTACATCCTACAAAAAGGAATGCTATGTATAAATGCAGCACTTGGGAGGTGAGGGAATCCTTGCTGCAGGAGAAGAGAAAAAAAATGTGTCTGCTTGGTTATAACCATTTGCCTTTTACCATTTACTCAGACTGCAGAAAAGCAAGCGAGTTCAGGTCATTTCCTGACTGACACTGCAAGTTAGAACAAAAATACACATTCTATTAATCTTTAATCAAACTGCCTGCAGACTAAAAGCCCAAGCGGGAATGATACAGTATTTAAAATAAATAAATAATAACAAAAAAATCCAAGGACACTGGGTCTGCTTACCTCACTCAGCTCCGCAGAGGAGTCATTTCCATATTTCATAGCAACTCCAGAATTCATGATTAGAGTTTTCAAGGTTTGGTTCTTTCTACAGATTTTAATGTTTCCAACCTTTGCTCAATGGATTCAACACTCCATTCTCCTCCAAGATTTTTCTGTCTTGCACATTTTGCTCTAGACAGCCATTTTCAGTCAACAATTATACAGCCTAAATTAATGATGCAAGGGCTCCTAAAACAGCCTAATCGGTTTTCATTTCACAAACAATCCATTCCTGCAAGAGACTCATTAACACTGCAGAGAGCACGATCGCAGAGAATGCAGACAGACCGTAATGATCTCTTCAATACTAAAATTGCCCAAGTCCACGTGAAATCTATGATTCAGCTCTGCCTTTCGTTTTATTTTGCCCTTTTTCCCAGCTAGCTTTGAGGGCATCTCCCATAGGAGTTAAATGTACTGGGAACTATTTCATGAGCTTCACACAAATTCACTGCAAGAACACAGAGTGCTGCTAAGTCTTCAGCGAAAGGGGAAGAGAAGGGGAAAAAAAGCAGAGACAAACCGATGCTGCACTTCACGCTAAAGTTTCCTCTTCCACTGAGCCTGGAGTTGTAAGTGGTTTATGATCAAACACAGCTGTCTTGCTGCTGGCTAAAGGGAGCATGGAAGGGGCGGTTCTAAAGGAGAGAGTGGGTGGGAGGGAGAGAGAGAGAGCTACAGAGAGTTCATTTTGGAATTGCAGGCATCTTTCCAGCCTTCTGTATACATATTACTGATTGCTATATGCAAAACTATAAAGCAAAGTAAGCAACAGGAAAAGCCACCTAGATAACCATGAAGCGAATTCACATATCCCCTACTCTCACAAGCAATTACATTTGCTTCTTTGTACTGTTTTAGAAAGTCTTAAACAAATCTGATATCTCTATTACAAAGACATAGATCTGACATAGGACAATAATTTTACAAAGGATTAGGGCAAATACCAGTATTACCAAATAAAACAAAAAGTAAAACACCTGAATTTTAGCATCTAACTAGTAGTAAAGAAGAATCCTTAGGACCATGGATCTTATAAAGAACGTGCTGACAGGCCAGACCACAATCCATTTAATATATGCCTTGTCTTCCCAGCCACCTCCCCTTCCCAAAGTCTATGGCTGTCCTAAGCCCTCTATTCACTCCAAATTTACTCTGCTTTGCTTGGCTGGGAAGAACTGCTGAAGTTTAGTAGTGTCCTAGCACCAGTGGTTGACGCCTGTCTGATCACCTGGAGAACTTAATCCACGATACTTTTAAAGTATCAACTCCTATAAGAAGTGTTTCTTAATGAAGAGTAAAAATAAATCCATAGGCCTGTGACACAATCCCTGCATATCTGGCAAATGCATATGAAAAGGGAACAATGCTGCCAAGAGCAGCAATGGGAAAATCAGCCTCTGCTCATGCTTTTTAATCATAGGATCAATTATAATAATTGGATACAAAGATAATTCCTGTTAATGACACTGAAAAGCTTATAAAGATGAAAGACAAAAGGTATTGAAAACACTAGTACCTAAACTTTCTGAGTATGGGCACTGCCTATGGTAGATCAGGATCTGGCGATTCCCCCCCAAGACCTGGCAGACATAGATACTTTAAGTACAGTTTTAGTACATTGACCTACTCTGGATCTATCTTCCATGCCATATCATTTTCCTAATTTTGTATTCTAGTACATAATGTCTTTTCTTGTCCCTATCTAAATGATACCTACTCTGTCTTCCACCTAAATTTTCTGTACTCTTCCCCATCATTTGAAACTTATTTTCTCTCTCATCTCAACCACCAAATCAATGGCCTCAGCACTCTCCTGTGTTCCTCCCAATGTATCCAAGCATCTGTTCATTTGCACTTTCCCTCAGCTGTTGATGACAGGCGGCACTGCTCTCTGCTGGCAGAATGTTATTGCAGCACAGCAAGGAACAAGAGGGGAAAACAAACAGAAAGAGTGAGCTTTCCCACTGGCAGCAGCCCAGCAGCTCTGCGTAAGTCAGAAAGGTGACCTCTGTAAAGCCTGGCCTTTCTGGAAGACTGAAAGACACAGAAGTATTGAGAAATATATGCTCTTATCTTATTGTCCACATCAGTTATGATTATGAATATTACTTGCCTGCAGACTATAACACTAGATGGATTTTCTTCTGGGAAAACAATGAGGCCTGACAGTGAATTACCATAAACTATTTTTGGTCCAAATAACTGTACCGTGGAGAAGTAAAATTCACAGTGAAGACCTACACTTTATCCTCACCCCTCATCCTTTAACACTATTATAATTAAAGCTGAAACATATTATTCTTTACAGGATTACCACTCCCCACCCACAAAACATACCCCAACTGGTTGAGATAGGAAGATATGGACCAAACCATCTTTGCATTACTTTCTGCACTAGTGGTTGTCTAGGCATTGGTTGAGAGATTGACACATGACCCTATAATCCAGAAAAGCAGCTTTGGTACAGTAGTATATGCATATGACACACAACTTTCAAAACATTTTTCAAAGATTCCACACTTTGTGCACCCAAATACTGCTAATACTCTTATTCTCTTGCTTTCAAGTGTTGCCAGTTATAAAGCAGAAAAAGATTAGAAATTACACTTGGGGGAAAAAAACCAAATAAATCAACACTGGAATTCAAATACTTTCAGACATGCTCAGGGACAACAGAAAATTCAGCCAAAAAACATCCAACTAAAAATGAACGTGGGGCTAAACCAAACACTTAAACTATATTTACATTAATCCCAAATGACTCTTGGTAGTAATGGTGGAACTCTGCACTTAGATGATACAAGATTATGTGACCTCTGAACTATAAAAAGGAAGCATGAGCAGGGAGTAAATGGAGCCACACTGTTATCAATGGTGGCAGATAACAGAACAAGAAGCAGTGGGCTCAAGTTGCAGCAAGGGAGGCCTAAGTTAGATGTTAGGAAAAAACTTTCTCACTAGGAGTAAAGCACTGGAACAGGCTGTGGAATCTCTGTCCTTGGGCAATTTTTAAGACCTGGGTAGACAAAGCCTTGGCTGGGATGATATAGGAGGAGGCTGGCCCTTCTTTGAGCCAGGGGTTGGACTAGATGACCTCCCGATGTCCTTTCTAACCCTAAGTTTCTATGATTTTGCTTCATTTTTCATGTAAAAAAGGTACTTAGCAATTCTCAAGGGTTTTTCACTGTGTTCTAAGGACAGAACTAGGAGCCCCAAACTAGAAAAGATGCATGTACCTGCTTTGCTTTGTGCAGTCAGTAGCCCCACTAACTACTCATGGTGTAAAGTTATACAGGTGGTTATATCTTTGCAGGATCAGAGCCTCAAGTTGCAGTAAGTTTAAATAAAAAGCTATATTTTGATCTTTAATATGGAAAACTGTTCTAGCATGGAAATTACTATATTTACTCTAATGGCAAAGAAGTGTTTTGGCAAAATTTTAAAAAGTTGTGTCAAAATTATCTTGAGTTATAAAAATCAAAAACCATCCTGAAATTAAGCACATGAACACACCACAGCTAGTCACTATCTCTTTCCAACTTTCCACGTAGAATTACAGAAGTAGAGTCGGAAGGAACCTTGTAGATCTTCAAGTCTGACCCCCTGCCTGGGCAGGAGAAAAACTGGGCTCAAATGATCCCAGCTAGGTAGGCATCAAGCCTCCTCTTAAAGACCCCCAGGGTAGGAGCCAGCACCACTTCTCTTGGAAGTTGGTTCCAGATCCTAGCCACCCTGACTGTGAAGTAGTTCTTACGGATGTCTAATCTAAACCTACTCTCCAACAACTTGTGGCCGTTATTCCTTGTTATGCCAGGGGGCGCTAGGGGAAACAAGG
>NW_017729024.1:77509609-77519105 GCF_001723915.1 Gavialis gangeticus
TTAGTGAGTTTATAGACAGTCACCAGGTTCCCCCTCAGCCTTCTCTTGTGAAGGCTGAACAGGTTCAGGTCCCACAGTCTCTCATTGTAGGGTCTGCACTTTTGTCCCCGGATCATGTGAGTGGCCCTCCTCTGGACCCTCTCCATGTTGTCCACATCCCTCCTGAAGTGGGGCACACAGAACTGGATGCAGTACTCCAGCTGTGGCCTGACCAGTGTCGTGTAGAGGGGGAGGATCACCTCCTTGGCCCTACTTGAGATGCACCTGTGGATGCGCGACAAGGTCCGGTTAGCCTTGTCAGCTGTGACCTTGCACTGTCGGCCCATGTTCATCTTGGAGTCACATAAGTAAACAGCCTTGAACACTTTTTTATATAAGTACATTTTAAGATATAAAGGCTAGTAAAGCAAATATATTAATGCTTTTTTTTTTGGCGTGGACAGTTCAGTGCAAGGTAGATTAGACCCCTATGTCAAAAGGTACTTACAGCCCTGTAACAGGACCCCTAATCCTGTTCTCACTGATTATTTATGCAACAGGACTTTTTTGTTTTCAATTTGTCATTGACTCTTAACAGAGACAGGATTCAGTACCAAATGTTCATGTAAGCAGGCTGCCCTCTTCTGGCTGATTACAGCTTAAAAAACATGCAGCATCCTTCCATAGATAAACTGACAACAAAGCTCTCCTTTTAGCGTTAAGTGTTAGAAAGTAGTGGTCATCAACCAGTGGATCTTGAACCACCAATAGATCTTGGAGCCTCTTGGAGTCAATCCAAGGCTAGGGTGGGCGGGCTGAGTGTCCATGTGTATGCACACACACACCAACCCAGCAGGTCAGTCCGTGGGAGAGGGAAGGAGTGGAGACTAGATCGAGCCCCCTGTGGTGAAGGACAATGCTGCAAAGCAAAAGCACAGGTAAGTTGAGTGGGGCCCCGCCTAGGTGTGACTTGCCTGCTGGGGAGATGTGCCCCAAATAATTTTTTCCCCTCTGCCTCGATCGGCCCCCCCCCCCGCTTTCTTCCCCACAGACTTACCTGCTGGGCGGGAGGGAGGGGTGTGTGGTGGCACCGGCACACAGTAGATCTTGGGTTGCTTTTAAATGCCAAAGGTGATCTCCTACTTGAAAAGGTTGAAGACCACTGTATTAGAGCCTTTGCTTCTGAAAATGTTAGACAGGGGTTGGCAAAATGCGGCCCGCGGGCTGGATGCAGCCTGCCAGCCCATTGTATCCGGCCCATGGGGCCCCTAAAAAAATTTAGAAAATTAATATTTGGCTACCCCTGGCTGCCTGTCATGCGGCCCTCAATGGCTTGCCAAAACTCAGTAAGCGGCCCTCCACATGAAATAATTGCCTGCCCCGTGTTAGACCAAAGTTTCTGGTCCTACAATAAAGTGCAGACACCAACTTTATTACATAGAGATAATACTTTCCTCAGAGTAATCGTTAACTTTGATCTCCCTTGTAAATTCATGATTATGGTATCACATTTTTTTCAAGTATCTTATTATTGACATCTAGACCATGTTTCAAAGTTTTTGAATAATTAAAAGATTTGAAAATGGCTCCGCTTTGAAATTTTTATGAATTGTCTACCATTTCTTCAGTGCAATAAAACCACATCACATCCCCAAAATGTAAAACCTACGCAGCTTTAATTGACCACCCCCAGGCAGCCTCACTGCTTTTAATCCCTATGCAGTGCTCAAGTATGGTACCGTGGTGATAAGAATATTATAAATGCCAAAATACATTTTTACATTGATTTGTGCTGCAGGCAACCTTCAAGGGCAAAAACCAGTAAATTCTTTAAGAAACTGTCAAGCTTTTTTATTGCTATGCAGAGGAAGGACAGTCTTGTGGGTCAAAGAATTCCACAGGGGCCTGTGGGCTTCTATTTCTGGTTCTAACATCATACTGGCATGCCACCAGAGACTATTTGCTTACATTGGGCTTGAAAACTTGCAAATAAAAAAAATATTTGTTGCAACTATCTAGTTGGTCTATTAAAAGATATCGCCTCTACCCCAAGAGTGTTGTCTGCCTTAAACATATCCAGATCTCCCTTCGAATTTTGACACGTTTCCTGCAGATGCTGCCTTTTTATCATCTCTGAAGAACTAGTATAGTAGATCAACTGAAGCAGTGTAATTCTTCTTGAATAAGATCCAACTTCCCCAGCTTGTGTTACCTTCTAATTTTGAAATTTTTGTAAAATATAGAAAATTTTACTGCTGTGGGAATTTTACAAGGGTTCCCACTCACAAAATCCCTCAGGTATTGCAGTCATCCACAGGCACAACAGTCACTGCATGTGAAGACATTTTCCACTGTTCTTGTTTTGTCAGATGGTGAGTAAAAACTGCAGCAAAAACAGCTATTTGTTAAATGTAAGTATACTTATGCACATAACCGCTCCCCTCCACACCATACGTAGTAAACAAGTCAAAAAAGAATTTAGGCACGTGATTCCACCTTGTATATAATATGAATGATTAGTTGATCAAAACTCCAGCATGCATGAAATTAGGGTTTTTCAGTTTGCCCTGCCTAGTTATCTTTATAATTGAAATGTTTCAATGTGAGATCCACTAAACATAGGAGTATTAATATGAGAAATAGCTTTTTAAGGCAGCACCTTGCAGTCGTAAATAGTTTACCCGTTCAATGTAACGCAAACATTATCAAGAACCCCCCAAACACCACAAAACCATATTGGTGCACGATGCAGTTTTCACATTGGCACAAAATATGCAGCTATCCTAGAATCAGTAGGCTGCAGTTGCAGAAGAAAGTCCTAGCTTGCAGAAAGTTAACATGGAAGAGAAACTTGGAATGGGAAACTCAATACCTGAATAAAATTTCCAGAGCAATCTTTATTCAACAGCCCTAATGCACTATGATTTAAAAGGGACTCAAGGAGACTGGAAAGGACAGTAGTCTCACTTTGATGCAAACCTTAATGCTACCAAAGGTTACTGATTTGTATCAAGAGAAGAAGTCCTCAAATCTGAAGAACAAGAGTTCTGTCCCTTCCATCACACAATCTTGATTGGTCTAAAATGGATACTGTCTAGAATAATGGGATTTCCAAACAGCACTTCAATCACAGTTCCCCTCACCCTTTCACCCCCTTGAAATACTAAATTCACTTAAAATGTCATGTCCTTGACCATAGCAATCTTCTTTTCATGCTTCAATATTTATTTCACCACTCCATTCACCAATCTGTCAAAATCAACAGGCCCTTGCTTTCTGTCATTTCATCCACAGATGTCTGATTCTACCTGACCCCAGAATGTCTTAAAAAAAGGCAGAATGACAGACAGAGCACTAGGGCACTGATCTAGGTCTGTAACACAGTTAGGGACCTTTCTGAGAAGACAGTAATTTCTTAACTCCCTTTCTCCCAAAACCACCTCATCTCCATTTTAGCAAACTTGCCTCTAAACTGCCTAGTGAACCCGGTCCTTCACATCCATTACTTTTCTTTTGCTCTTCCCTTTTCTCTCTTCAGTTTACTTACTTTACTCTCTCTTGTTTCCCAGCACAAACTCTCCCTGTATTAAACTTCCAGTCTCATCTTGTTTAACATTCTTGCACACTAATGGCTTGTACAAACATTTAGAGCATTTTTACATGTGCTTCCAACGTGGGAGCTTTTAATTGGCAAGCTACACTAACTAAAATCACCCGCATGTCACATGCATCAGTGGTGCAGCATGTTGCTGTGCTGAGAAAATGATGGCAGCGCGCTTTGAACTAAAGCATATCAAACATGTTTTAATTCAAAGCACATCACTGCCATCTTCTCAGCATAGAGACGCACTGTGCTGCTGGGACACGTGCTCCAGCAGACTCAATTAATCAAGTTGGAGCAGGTCCCCCCCCTGCATGTGTGCAAGTGCCTTTAGTTTCTCCTGGGAGAATGGCTGCTCTCCAAGGAGAAAACACAAGTGTACAGCTGTTCAGGCTTTTTCTCCCAGAGTAAAAATGTCCAGTCCAGGAAACAAAAAACCTGGGAACAACCAGGGTTAAAGCACTCCCAAAAAAGTTTCCCCTGGATAAACGAATGTCTGTGCATGCTGCTGGCATTCTAACAAATATTTCCTCTCCTTCTTTATTTCCTTGCAAAGAACTGTACCTTACATATCTCCAAGTGTGTCAATTATTTGCAAATTAAATTCCTCCAAAACTTCTATCCTATTTACATTCTCTTTTTTTCTCTGCAAGAAAGCTTTCTAACTTATTTGGAGATCAGGAAGATTTGCCTCTTCTCCCACCCTTGACAATCTCTCTTGCTTCTTCCAGTCACTAACACTGAGGTTTATCACCTGCTTTCTTCCTCATTCCCATCCCCTTGGGCTTCCTAACCTCTCTTGGCTCCACTCTTCTTCTCCTCCTTCTATACCTATCACTGACTTGACTCCTTTTCCTTGGAATAAAAGCTTGTATGGATCTCTCTCATTCTTGAAGAAGAAATACACTGCTCTCTCTTATTCCCTTCTTCCTTTCACTTTTAAATTCATCAAGCAGGCAATTTACGCTCAGAATCTGGATTCCTCTCCTCTAACTTCCATCTGGATACACTCTGTCATCTCCAGTATACTGAACTCCTTATATTTTGCACATACTTAAACTTACCTTGCAACAAGCTCAGCACGTTCATCTGAATAGAACAGAGTCCTCTTGCACCTCTTCCCTACTCTCAAAAACTTATGATCCTTATCTGGCATGTTATTGTAACTTGGCTTTAAAAAAATGCCTTTTTCTAAGTTTCCTCCTACTTCTCTTGCCAATCCTCTATGACTCTTTGCAGATCTTCCTGCCCTTTTCCAGTTCTCTCAGGGACCACTCCTATCTTTATGCCAGAAACTCACAAATTTACTTCTCTCCACCCAAACGCCAGACCCCAGCCTCTCTCCCCAATACTGCATCTTCCAAATGCTTCACAAGAGAGCTGGCTGGAAATATTCTGACACAACAAAGTTTGGTTGAAGACTGCCATTTCATTGAGCCTGCAACACTCATTTGAAACATTTTACGTTTGATTAATTTTTACCAAATCTGAGATGGGGTTCCAAGGGAGCTCTATGTGGGTTCCTAGTAGGTCTTTCCCAGGGCCAGAGATACTGGAAGCCATATAGCCCCCAGCCCTGGGGGACACTTTTCTGACAGGTCTGCACCAAAATCAGAAACTCCAAGAGTCTCTTTCCCATCCTACCCTGCCTCACCAGTTATGCCATTCTACATGATTATCTCATAAAATCTTCTATGCCTTTCTACCATCCCTCTCTCCATATATGGAATGCTCTTCTTAAGTTTGATGGAAGTTTGATTGTATCTTAGTTTCTCCACCAAAAGAGCCACTTCTTCTCTGGCTAGAGAGAGAAATTACACACAAACTGATATAAGTGATTGGAAACCGGTTCAGAAATGTAATACAGCAGAAGTTCAGTACACATAAACTACTTTTAAAATGGCCAAAACTTGTTTAAGATAAGCCTGTATGGATGTAGAATAAGACTTAAGTGATTTAGTTAAATTGGTTTATTTAACTTGTGTCCCACACCCCCTCCAAATTCAAGTTAACTCACAGCACCCCCGCATCTCAGGATGCTTTCCACCTCCCTTCAACCCTGCTACTCCCCACAGAGTGGGCGAGCTAGCTTTGGCCCAAGCTGTCTGCTCCAGCCAAGTACAGAGACATGTTCTAGTGCCCCCCAGCTTCTGGCCTGGGCTACTGCTGGCATGTGGCTGTATTTCCGAAATCAAAAGTGAATGTATGTCTGTTCACTTGTTTAACAGTTCAATCTACACAGCTTAGACCAGTGGTTCTAGCTTTTTTCAGTAGACGTACCCCTTGGTCTCAGAGTGAGACTTCATATACCCCCTTTCAATGGGAAATTAAGTTTTTAGGCCCTTTGACCTGTGTTAGACAATGTATGAAATATATCTCACGTACCCCTTGACCAGGCTTCATGTACCCCCTGGGGGTACGTGTACCCCTGGTTCAGGATCACTGGCTTAGATTAACCTGGCCTTTTTCACTGTCTGTACTTCATCCCATGGGCGCCAAAAAAAACTTGAGCAAATCCTTCTATTCAATTCCTCTCTTCGCCCTGCCCTTTCTCCCAAAAAACTCCATTTTTATAATGATGTGTGCTAGCCTCATTGAGTAAATGCATAATCTCACTGCTAGTATCCTTCTCTTTCCTGTTCTTCTCTGCTGTCGTGTTATGTACAGTATTAGTTTTTACGTTCCTGATTTATCTGTCAAGAAGCACCTAGCACTTTTTGGGTGCTGCTAAAATAAATTATATTTTCCTTTTCCCCCTTTCTTACTGTGCAGGCATGTGCACAGTAAGCACATTCAGTGTTCATGTAAAAAATCAGCTTCAACCAATAATAGGTACTTAACACCTCTTTAAAAATGCATGGAGCAGTAAAATTCAGTGTCTCACCTCTCCTGGCCCCCATGTCCCCTCCCCAATCACTTCCCTAAAATTGTAGCTTCAAGTTGGTAAAGTAATAGGAAATGCACAGCATAAGAAATTGGAGCTGGCCATTTAGCTTAAGGGCACAGACCTCACTCAGGCATATCAGTGGGGTTCTTATTACATTATGAACTCTACATAGAACAGAAATTGCCCTTCCTGAAATTCAGAGTTTATTTTGATTGCTTCCAACAATGATGAAAAGCAGAATTTACCAATACACTGCAATACGGCTATTATTATAATCTGTCTCCCTGCTGAGGAAGTGACACTGTGCTTTTGTACACCAAAATGAAGCAATCACACTGAATTTTTTCTTCACAAAATGGAGGTGGGGAATAGAGAGAGAGAGAAAGAGAAAGATGGCATATAAAGGACCACTCATCTCACCAGCAAAGGGGCATTTCTCTGGCACTGACACCCAAACTGTTCTTAAAAGCAGCTGGGTGGCCAACCAGTCATTCATTAGCAACCCCACAGAACACAAATGAGTAAGAGTTAGCATCACAGTCTAGGAAGCGTTGTATGCGGTCTGAAGTCCATTCTCTTGAGCTGGTAATAACAAAATACAATTTGCAGGTCCAGGGTGGTAAGAACTCCCTGGACAATTTAGTTGTGGTACTCATACGCTCCTAAAAATGCCATGACAGCTCCTCTTTGGTTTATAGCAGATGCTTTCCAAGGGGCTTGAAAGTGTAGCAAGGATTGTTGATCTACTGCTCCAGAATTACTGATTGCTATGGAAAAGCTTTCTAAGAGTCCAGTTTACACTAAAAACAATAAGCTTTTCATTTATTCCTAGAATTCCCATGCCCAGCATAGTGAAAGTAGAAAGGCTATTGTTTTAGCATACTATTCTAAATATACTATTGTTTTGTTTTGTTTTTTAAAAAAAAATTGAGAGTTCATGTAGACTGCCCACTAGCAACAGCAAATGAGACTGTCCAAGCAGTCCGTGCTTTAAGAACAAAAGAAAGAGTTTGGTTTTCCAAACAAGGGCTACTGGTTGGAAGGGTTAAAAAATATGAAGTTGTGTTCATGGTTAGGACAGAAATTACTACTACTGTCGCTATTCTGTACTCTTTTTGGCCAACTGAAAACCAGGAGGTTAACACTGGCACAAAAGTATGACCCTGGGCCCCAATCTCAGCTTATTGCCTGTGTAATGCACCGCATCAATACGGAATTATTTAGCTGTACAGGCAACCCCCACTTAGTGCTCTTAATAGCTTTCTGAAAAACTAAGCGTTAAGCAAAATGAGTGTTAAATGAAACCGAAAGTATTCGAGGACCCAAGATGGCGACCACAATTGTTTTTAAAGACCTAAGATAGCGACTGTGAGTGTTATAACAAAACTTGCTGAGTGCTAAATGAAATCAGGTATCGATTTAACATCAGCGTTACAGTGAAATAGCGCTAAACAAAAGAGTTAAGCAGAGGTTGCCTGTATGATGATGGTGCTAGTTCAGTCTAACAAGCAAACTGCCCTTGATTTTAGTCAAGTGAAAATGTAAAAAGTTTGGAAAAAAACAGATCTGAAAGTTTGGATCCAAGGACACACCCTCCTCCTAACTAAGAGAAAATGAGTGAGAAACGTGAACCAAGGTTTCTAAACAGCAGTCAGAGGGAAAGTCAAAGCCACTGTAATTAAATTAAATTAGAAGGCTCAAAGCTGTTCTGGACTCCTTGCCTCTTTCCACTTATACAAATATACACATTTATACACACTATCTTGTTTTTTAACATACAATTACTACACTACTACCATTTTAAAAGAATGGTCAAAACCCACTATCTTGTTGCACAGAACCTACATTACTTGCCTATAAAGGACATAATCTCACTGTCACGTACAATATCCAATTAAAAGCCTCAGTTAAGAGCATCTATTAAAAGACCACTTGAACAAATGTGCGTTGTACTAAAGCTTGTTACTTGGGGCTCTGATCATTTACAGAGGGAGAGAATGACAGGATGACCTTTCAAGCAACACACAAATACAGTATCAAAAATTTTAAAAAGAGGCTTTGATGTAGTAATCTACCAGGGAGAAGGAAAAGATATCAATATGCTACAGAAGCAAGTTCTTAGAGTTTAATATTTTCTTCTTGTCCATCCATATTTCTGTCATGATCCAGTAAATTCAAGAGAGAAAAAAAAATCTACATCCCACATAACACAGATGAGTCCTGGCAGATGTAATCTACAATCTCCATTTTTAATTTATATGAGAAAAATGAATGACTGAGTACTGCTAGAGGGAAATAAAAGCCAGGGTCAAATAAACACAATGAATAATCCTATTACACCTGATATCCAGCTCCACACAAACAAACACCATTACATATGGTGGCCTGGAATCAAAGACTGAAAAACCAAACTGCTTCTCCCATCCCCAAACAAACATACAAACACTCGTCAGACAAAACCATCTTTGTGTCTGCTTTCAGCCAAGCCAAGCTTGCTCAAATCCATATTCCTATAATCAATTTTCATCTTAATAGAATCTTCACTTTCTAATTTAAACCTAACAGAATAGAAATGTTACTAGACTGGAACCGCAAGCACAAAAAGAAGTCATTTCTTGGAGAGGTACTTTATAAAAAGCAGGCTCTGTTGTCCAGATTGTTAGATTTCTCTTTGTCGCTAGCTTGCCCCTATTTAGGCAGGTATCACTAGAAAGTATTAGATTAATATTCAAACGTAAAGCCTATAGTAGCATACAATGGAAATGGGAGAGTGTGAGGCAGATAAAAAGAGACAAGTGTGTGTTGGGGGGTGGGCAGCTCCCACTGATGCGTGTTCCCCCAGATCTGTGCATGGGGTCAGGGCAGGCTGCTCACTCAGAGCTGGGGGTGGTGCTGGGCTCTTCCTGGCAGAGGGATTGGGTCAGGCAGGTGGGCAGCAGTGAAGCTGGGTGAGGGGCTACAGGGGGGCTACAGCATGGCTGCAGCCCCCTACCCCCCGTAGGCCCCACTCAACACTGCTGCCCACCCTG
>NW_017729024.1:77524105-77545258 GCF_001723915.1 Gavialis gangeticus
CAGCCTGCCTTTGCCCCATTCACAGATATGGGGGGCACATACCCCCCCATGCTTCCCTCGGCAGTGCATGTAGCAGCAGAAGCCACCACCCCACACCTCCCAGATGAGCCGCTCGCAGCTCTGGCCTGTGCCCTGATTTCCCCCCCCCCCCCCCCTGTGCAGTGCCTGCCCCTGCCACAGCCACAGCCACAGCCCCATTCCCTCCTCACCACAAAAGCCTCAATCTGCTCCTCACCTTCCTTCCCTCATGCCTCTTACCCGCCACAGACTTATCAGCCTGATGTTGTTCTCCAGGCTGCATATCAACAGTCAGGTTGGTATCGGGTGATATGGCTCATTAATAAATTGGCTGTCAGTATCAGCCCAAAAAATATTTATTGATGCACCCTTAGTACAAATATTTAAAACCTGAGAGGAACTTGCATAGGAATGGAGAAAGGCCCATCTCTTTGTTCCTTAATAGCAAAATGAACCCTTAGACTCCAGGACCAGGCCCAGCTAGAGAAAGCTGATGCAGGGGTCACAAAGCAACTTCATGATGTAGAAAAGAAACCTGACCTAGAAGCAGACTGCCTGAAAAAATAGGGCTCCTAAATCTTTTTCTAATGCATAGCGTTGGGAAATCTAAAATACCGTGGTTGTTACCAATCACAGATATTTACCGTTAGTTCTCTAGGAACACTCCCTTTAATAGGAACTTGGTGCCTACAAGATACACCCATATTTATAAACTGCACATTTTGCTTAACCTGAAATAAACATAGGCAGATGGGGCTTTAGGCAAACACATACACATGCATAAAATATGGGAACAAGTTTCCAAAGAGCCTCAGAGCTGAACACCTAATTCCATATTAATGCTGTCTTTATGCTCGAACAGAACCCAAAAACATGCACAGAAAAAGTTAGTAACCATGTTTGAAAATTGGGCCTACCATGTAGCCACATTTACTGTTGATAGCTTTTAAGTGTACACATTGAAATCTTCATTATTGAAGGAATTTGACAAACTGACCAGTAAAAATTCATTGCAAATAATTTTTCCTTTCTTCACCAAAAAGGTGTAACTTTCTGTATTTTTAGGATTTTTAGGAAATAATATTCAAAGCTAGTTTGCAAAGACTAGGTAAACTGATCAAGTAACATATATATTCCTTAAAAATATATCACTAGCTTCATTACTTCATAGTTCAGATATAAGCTTGACAGGCAGAATCAGTTGTTAGATGATGCAATGATGCAGTAACTGCACGAAGTACTCTTTGGGAGGCCTGATTTCAAGGATGGATAACATATCTTCTCCATCACTTGCTCAGACTGGCAAGACAAGCAACACAGGGAAAAACTCTATGTTAGTTATATAAGCATGCCCCATGCCTCTCCTTCAGGGAAACTGTACTAGAGCTAGGGACAGACATGACACATAAACTGGTTTAAGTGATCAGATACTGGTTTAAACCTGTAACAGAACAGAAGTTCAGTGCACATAAACCAGTTTGAAAATGACTGAAACCGGTTTCAGATAAACCTGGTTGAATGTAGTATCAGATTTAACTGATTTGGGTCAAACCAGTTTAAACAATGTCTGTCCCAGACCCCTTGCTGGTTTAAGTTAAATCAGAGTTCCCCAGCATGCTCTCTAGGGCTGGGTGGAGCTCTCTGCTCCACAGCACAGCTGGCCCCTCCCCTCTGCTCCCTGGCCAGAGCTCCAGCAGACTTGCAGGCACAGCAGGGTTTGCTGGCTTCCCCATGCTCCCCTTCCCGCCCCCCTCACCACTTGCTGCTTAAGCAGGGATCCCTTCCTCCTCTCTGCCACAGCATGGACCATAGCCAGCATGTGGTATGCTAGTTAATGCTGTGCAAGGCTCCAGCAGAGACTGTGACACAGCAGGGTCTGCCTGCCTTCCCCTGCCCTACTCCCTCTCGCTGCTCAAGCAGGAAATACCCCCCTCCCTCCCATCTCCTACAGCACAGACCCCAGCCCCATGGCATGTGGTATGCTAGCTAATGCTGAGAGGTGTCTGTGTGTGTGTGTCTCTCCAATTTCACTGGGGCAGGCAGACAGAACAGTGACTTCTTAGGGCTGTTTGGAGCTAATCAACAGGTAGGCCAGTAAGCTGTTTAATAAGTTTGAAATCATGGAGACAGGCCATTGTTTTGCTAATTGGGTGATACTGACTGTTATCACTATTAGCCCTCAGCTGGCTATCTCGCCTGTCAGTTTGCTGCAGATAGTATAATGAAGCAGGGAGGGAGACTGAAAAGCTCCATATTATCAACAGATGCATGCACTGCACCTCCCACCCCCCGCCTTGCCTCAGAGTGCTAGCCTGGGGCTGGCAACACTCTTGCCCCTTAAGCAGCCAGTGGGGAAAAGCCTGGGACCGTGCAGACAGACCTCCCTAATGAGAGAGTCCTGCCGGGCCTGGCCATGCCCTCCTCAGCTCAGCTCCCTGCAGAAGGGAAGGGAGGGCTTCTCTAAGCGCCTCCTGGAGTCTAGCCTGAGCCACTGCAGGCATATGCCTGAATTTCCTCAGTCCAGAGAGAATGTCTGTCTAGTTTCAAACGAGTTCAGCCGAGCCAGGTTAGACTAACCTGCAAATATTGAATCAATTTAAGCTCAGGCTTTTTGAATGTCTGTCCCTAGCCTAGATGTCTTACAACCAAACAGGAGAATGAAAAGTAGGCAGAGTAACTGTTTATTTTCAGACATGGTAGGGCCAGCAGGCATAAGGGACAGGTTACATTAATCATTTTAATTCCAAGACAGGATGTGATATAAAAATAGAACCAAGACCAAGGTCTCCATTCACTCTTTTAAAAAGTGAACAAATTGCATCACATTAAGATATTGCAAAATGTCACTTTATGGTATGGTCAGCTTTCTATATTAAAGCAATACGAACTGTAATTGTCAAACATTTGTTATCTATATATGACAGAATAGCCAAACAGTTACTCAGTATTCAGCACTAACAACCTATTAATGCCATTTTAGGCAGCTGTCCAGAATTGGCTGCATGGCAGTCTGAAATAAATTCAATCCTTAATGATAAGTTTGTATTTGTGATTGTGTAGATATAACCTATTTATATAAATGAGCAATTAAAATTCAAGTCTGACAGATTAAAAGGGACAAGCTTTCAAAGTGGAAAAGAAAAAAACACTTATTCACTGAAAATACAACACTAGTTGCTAGATGATTGTCTCTAATTTCAGATAGAAAATAAAAACTTTCTGAAATCAGCTGTTCTGTCTTCCATATTTGCAGTTCTCCATAGCATGGATTCAAGACAGGAATACTGCACTATGTTCTTTAAAACCGGGTGTGTGTCTTTTGAATTAAAAAAAAAAAAATATCATAGCAGCCATTAAGCGTACTGATAGATGCTGAAGCTAACACTTCTCTGGTTTGTTCTGCTATGGATCAACTGGGTCTATTTTTATTGACAAACTTTGCATACAGAGATAGTCTCTAACTTTAATACATTATTAACACATACTTACGAGCCTAAGTTTGGTCTGGTCATCTTATTTCTGTTACACAGAAAAGATGTGCAGCCAGACACGGAAATATGGTAAAGGCAGCCCCCTTTCAAATATTTATGTGTAGATAACCAAATGCTGCAGGAACCGATGCTAATAACTCTCTAAATAATAGTCCCACCCCTCTTCCCCTGAATGGGTAACATATAGCATCCTTACGTGGAGTCAAGAGTGCTGTATCTCCTGCCTAAGATAAGATGTAAATACACAAGCCTTACTAAAGCAAGGTGGCCTTTGGCAGACTCTGTAAGTCGGTCTGGGACCTCAGAGGCATCAGAATGTCAACAAAGCCAAAAGTTTACAAAGCCATCATTCTCCCAACCCTCCTGTATGCCTGCAAAACCTGGACCGTTTACCAGCATCATGCCAGAAACTAAACCACTTTCACCTGTGCTGCCTGCGAAAGATACTAAAGATCAAATGGCAGGACAAGATTCTGGATGCTGAGGTGCTCTGAAGATTGGCTCTCCCCGGTATCCACATTGTTGAAACTGGTGCAGCTAAGATGGGCCATCAACCTTTTAAGAATGTTTGGCACTCTCCTGCCAAAGAAAATCTTCTAAGGCAAACTGTCAAATGGAGTATGCTTTTACAGTGCACCAAAGAAGCAGTACAAAGACTGTCACTAAAGAGTTTTGGCATTGACCCAGAGTCATGGGAGCAAATTGCTCATGACTGTCCATCCTGGAGGTCATCAGTCCAGAGCGGAGTACTGGCTAGAGCAGAGGTGCACGGTAGAGGCAGTGAGGAAGCACATAGCCAGGAAAATGAGGACCTCTCATGTCCAGTCCTCTTCACTCTCCTACCCCTGCTGCAGCAGATTGTTCAGGGTAAAGATTGAGCTCATAAATCACCTGCGTACCCATGAGACCTGGCCTCCACCCCCCTCCTTTCTCTTCTTTTTTCCTCTCTTTCTCATTTTCTCTTTTCTCCCTCCCTTTTTCTTTCCTGCTTCCTTTCTTTCTTCTCTCCCCCACCCCAACCACTGGATGCGGTCATCTTCACTTGTGACAGATGAACAGAACAAAACAAGCAGTCATAAAAAGTTTCAGAGGACTTCTCAAGAGTGATATTTGGTGTTGGATCTAAATTCTAACTTGGTTAACGGCTTCCTAGCTAAATTCTCCACCTCAAGTGTCAAGTGAAAAGTTCATTTTTCACACTCTAGTCTCACCTGCTGTATAGTGCTTTTGCTAAACAGCTGCAGTATTTCAAAGGTGGTGTTCTAGTTATGTAGAAATTAATTCTAGTCTAAAATCTGCACTTCCATTTGTAATGCAGCTGGAGCTCTTTTGGAAGGGAAGATACTGTGTGCAGAAAGACTTCCTTATGCAGTGTCTGCTTGTAAGGGAGTGATAAAAGGTTTTTTTGTCTTCACTTGCTCAGAAGTGGGTACCTCCAAATTTCTGAAATGCAGTATCCTTTTGCATGCAACTTTTCAAATATTAACACATGCAAATGACAAAACACAGATGTGGGATGTTATCCATATGGGTTTTATATGTGTAAATGCCATCAGGTGTGCTTGCAAGTGTGCTTTAACCACCTGGATCAAGTTCCCATGCAGATAACAGAGCTGAAACTGATGGTGCTTGTAGATGTTAAATAAATAACCCCCACCCCCCCAATGGTGCTTTACTTTAAACTCGGCACATTCCCGCACGAAGCCCTGCACATGCCCAGAAGAGGCAACACGTTACTTCAACTCGGTTTACTCAATGTCTGTAAAGATCACGCGCTTCAATGGGGTGTTTTTGGAGATTTTATCTAAAGCTGATTGAATCAACTTTAGCTAAAAGCCAAAAAAACCCACACTGAAGTGCCTGATCTTTATAGATGTTGCAGAGGCAGTTTGAAGTAATGCATTGCTGCTTCCAGTAAAGCACGTTTTTTTGGTTGTTTGTTTTAACATCTGTAAGCAGCCTGAGTGCACACTCACATAAAGAATCCAGCTGAGACAATATAAGAACACACTCAACTAAATGCATTATAAAGTCTTATTCCACAGTAGTCATTTATGAAAGGAAACATGGGAAAGAGAATCTAACTCATCCAAATCCCATTACATTAGTTTATTAAGTTTGAGCATTACAACAAAAAGCTGTATTTTGTATCAAACTGTTGTTCTTACGGCATTTCCACAAGGTCAGTTCTAATCCAAAAACTCGCCCTTTCACTGTTTGGCTGAATTATAAGGAAGGATACACTAAAAGAAAACCAAGCCTATTTGGCTCTTCAGAAATAGCTTCCTGAAGAGTGAACACAGATGGCTGTAAATATTTTATATAGGAATGACTAAACACATGGATAACAAAGGTCAGACACTGAAATTATATAGGCAATAAAAATATGCAAATACCTAAAAACACTGCCTGACAAGGCTGGAATCTTGCTATAAATTGCCTATTTGCAAATACCTTTGTACCCAATTATACCATTAAGAAAACTTCTAACCGATTATATTCAAAGGAACATAATGGACCCTGCATACATTTATTGTTATAGTTAAGCCAATGGCACTAATGGGTACTTCATCAATGGATGGTGATGATGTGTCAACCAACAGGCCAATGTTAGACTAAAATAACAGCATCCAGGTGAAGGGGTGAAAAGAGAAATATGGTCTTGCTATTAAACTTAGTGACAGGAAATAAAAAGAAGTGCTGCAAGATTTTATATATTCTATATAAATTGACAAAAGAATATCTTAGGAAATAGGGCAAAATATGAATGGGCAATAGAAACAAAGCAAAATGAATATATAAACATACACATGCAAGCATGAGTAGTCAGTAAGAGCTCGAAATCAGCCTGAGTTGTTGCTGTTGTTATTATTTAACTCATTTCTTGTAAGTGGTTTTTCTCAAATTATCATCCTCTTTTTAAATAGCTTCCAATCAAGAATAATAATGTCTTCCTTAGGGAAATCAAAGTTCCATACTTCTAACAAAAGCTTGTAGTCGCTTGTCAAGATATTTGTACACACTGGGATAAATCAATCCATACTGGACCAGGGGACAAAAAGTAACTGAAACAAAAAGAGGTAAGATGCTGCACAGCAGGTATTATATCTTTAAAAAGCTCTACAGAGTTCAAATGTTTTTAAAAATTCATAATGAATTTTTTTCACTTTGTAGAGACTGAGCTAAAATCTGGAGAAAGGACTACTGCCTCTACCATTTACAAACCACCAACTTATTTCATTGCTAAGACTGACATAGGGCTTCTCTGCATTGACTGATGATTATTATACATGATATACAAGCATTCAGGAATGCTTTCTGTCCGACTATATGGTGCTAAATCAAAAGCAGCTGTTAGGGGGGGAAAAAAAAAAAAAGCAAAAAATGAAGCAATAACACGATAAGAAAGGGGGGAGAGGGTGGAGAAACACCTCAGGGTGGCTGAAAATGTTGGGGCTTAAATTAACTGGAAAAGACGTACCGGACTTGGCTTCACTGAAGTGAAATGACTTACCTGGCCAAGGGTAGAAGAGCACTGGACAGTTACATATTTACTCTCTGGGGTGGGGTAGTGGTCACTTTTCAAGGACTGTCCAACAGAGCAGGCTGACACAAAGAGGCTTTGCACTTTGGAGGAGCCTGAAGAAGCTGGGCCTTTATGGAGCATGGCGAACTCTAGATAGACATGCCTGCATACAGAATGTTTTACATAGCAAAAGGACAAGGATTTTAATATTTCCGACTGGATATATCAATGGTCAGGGAACCCAAGAGCCAGAACTGCAAGTATTAAATCACCATCAGTCCTAAACCAGAAGACTCTAATCTAGATGCTAAGAGTTTTGTCATACAACCCAAGCAATATGAGAAAGGTGAAAGCTTGAAGCTCATCACTGGTAGGGGTGCACTCAGACACACAGAGAACGCAATGTGGTGCAGCGAGCTTCCTAGCTGCAACTGAAAAAACAGCATTCTGGAGAGGGAACGTGTATGAGGGAAGATGTGCACATAAGAACTCATAACTGCAACAAGTCTACTTCACTCTCTAGATGTAGTCTACATTAAAGCATGTCACCTCTGATTTCCTGCCAGTATTAAGATAAGTGTAAAGGAGGGAAATATAAACAGCAATAGCAGCAATATTGTCTCTCCTGGCATTAATAAAGTGGAAGCAAAAATCTACGTAACCTACTGATCCAGTGCTCAGCATGAGTCAAATGGAGACATTATTGTCTTCATCTACATATAAATTGGAGACTGCTTATTGTGCTGTGAAGTGCCAAGAGAAAAAAATTAGAAATAGAGGCATAAAAAAATATGTAAAAACAGAGACCAGATGCCTTTCATGCTACTAAAAAATAAATAGGAATTTAGATATAAACACAAACAGAAAATCCACGGCAAATTACATGCTTTCTAAAATTACCACAACAAAGACATTTAGCTTTATGAGCCTCATAATACTGCAGTCTATAAATCAACCTGTAAGGCACCAATCTATGGGCAAGTGTCTATGGTGCATAGGCACCAGAGGTGATCCAGTGTCTGAAAAGGACCCTGAATAGAGGACTCAGACAGTGCCAAGGACAAGAGTCATGCTGGCAGTAACGGACAGCTGGTGCCAGAAGACAGTGCTGAGCCTGGAGATGGTGCTACAAGAGCTGTCAGTATAGGTTTGATGTCTGAGATTGAGTATCAAGAGGTCCAAAAAAGGAAGCAAAGCCAGGTGTAGGCTACTGGGATGCAAAAAGAACAGTACATTGCTATAAGCAAATGATGACATCTGGAGACAAAGCTATAAAATGGTGTCTCCTTGTGGGATCATTTTAGTTCAGAGCTAAACAGGACAGTGAAAACGCTGACCTGCAATAAAATGAAGCCCAAGAGTGGTAGTTTTCCCTTAAAGAAAAAAAAAAAGTTCGAAGTTTTCAAACACCTTTCCTGAGTTAGTGAATGTAAGCAATTTAAAGAAGCCTTTGCAACATTTCCGAAAGCTCAAAGGCCATTAGGAACTCAAGAGAAGCGCTGGGTCTCTAGCCGGGTGGTTAAGAACAGAAGATCAGGAACCATGTACCGTGTTTCAGCATGAGAACAAAAGAAGAAGTAAGTAGATCTAACGTACACATTAGAGATACTGCTAAGGTAAAAAAGTCTCCAACAGGAGTTCATAGCATGAATGACGTGCTAGCGAGAACACATATACAGAAATTTACCAAAAAACAGAAGCATCGTCACGCAGCTCTCTGAAAATCTACCCAGAAGTTGTAAGGTCAACAGTTAGATAAATAGTCATCTTGAAACCTGAATACAACACCAAAACCACACTGTCCAATACTGACATGACTTCAAAGGCTCATAGTCTAGGTACAAAATAGTTCAAGTCACTCTTAAAATAACAAGGCTGGGAAAATCCAACTGGTTCTTTAAGGTGATATTTAAATATTTATAAGTTTGTTCCTCACTGGATGTGTCTATATGTGTGCATTTACTGCACAGTAACCAAAATTACTGTGCAGTACAGGCACACATCTACACATGCATGCGCATACTGTACAGTAAATATGGCAACTTATGCAGACTTGAACATAAAGTTAATACCTGGACCATGCAAGTATCAAATTTACACCCAATTAGTTACTGCGCACTAACGCATGGGTAGACGTATTACTGCACAGTAACACTGTCTGTGTGGACTGACTGGAGACTAACTTTAGTCCCCAGTCAGTCCACACATGGACTTTAATGTGCTTTAATGCCTGCATGTTCATATACTGGCCTATTCCCACTTACTGTGCAGTAATTTACTGTGCAGTAAATTTAAGCTGGCATAAATGCACATGTAGACACACCCACATTCTCCAGAGCACTAAGTGGAGATAAGATTCTGGAAACTGCTGAGCTAACATTTAACCAGCATTCTTGAATAAGGGTCTCCTCTATGCAGTCCTCTTCTCTTCTAATCACATGTACAAAAATTTTTAAATTCCTTCTTTTAATTGCATTGATAAGGTCAGTAGTTATTTACAAATTTGAATTAAATACCCAGTTGGAAAAAAACCCAACAACTTATCTCAAAAGCATAAGTTTCTTACTGCAAAAAACAGTCTGGTACATTAACCTGAATATACGATTACTGTAATATTTGCTTATGATAGTATGAAATATTAGCCTTACAAAGAGTTCCAAACAAATCTCAAAAAAATAAAGCAAAAAAAATCCAAAATAAAAGCAGGAATATAATGGAAGGTATTTTTCTACATCACACTGGCTAGCTTAGTAAGAAAGATGCTATTTACTCACATAATTGGCAATTATGCTACTAATTTCTCTTCCCAAGTAAAAGTTTTCAACAATGTTGATTTGTTAATTAAATCTGTATAAAAGTTTAAAACTTCACTTAAATTCCTTACTGAGACCCAGCTCTTCTTTTCCCTGAGATTAAGTCTCCAATTACACAAACAATTGCTAGGTACTTATTATTTGCCAGCCAAAAATGTAATGATGCTCTTGTAGAAGAAAATTACAACAGCCTGATAGTTCCTCTATGCCTCTGTAGACCATGATGCAAAGTTGTAATTATTATGTTGCAGGGGGAAGGAAGGGTTCAGAAGGGAACATCACAAACTTAAGCTTCTTTATATTGTAGGTAAAATGTACTTACAGTGTTAGCAAGTTCTAAATAACTTCCTCCAACAGAATTACTAAGATTGGAGGCCTGCGTTAGCAATCTTTGCAAAGCAGCCTGTTGATTCACGCTGCTTCCTCCATATTCCAAGAGTTTCTGTAAAGTAGAATGACTCTGCAGGTCAGGACTCTGAAGGTCTCTTGCGCCAGAATCATATTCCCAGCTTTCTCTAGCTCCTGATAAGGCACCTAAAATACAGACACATAAAGCATATCCCACTGTAATTAGGAAGGCAGGTATAAAAATTAACATGTTCCTTCCAAAAGGAAGAAACATACCTTTATTAATATGATGGCAGAAAGAAACTCAGTACCAATCTAAGTGCACAACGCAGCAAAAGTGTATGTTCACATACTTCACACATACCAAGAATAAATCAATTAAAATTGAACCATTAATCTGTGGGAACACTCCCCTTTCCAGCTTCTGCTTCCTGCCCTTGCCCCTGCTTGTGGAGGTGTGGTCACATGGCACTGGACAGGGATGCCAGTGTGGTACTAGCCCATACGGCATGTGGCCTGTGCAACCAGCATGTGTCAACAAGGGGCCTGTGGCCTGCAGCCACTCAGAAGGTGCACAGCCCTGCTATACTGGATCACATCCACTGGTCTGAGGCCACACAGAAATGAGGATGAAAAAAGATACTGAATACTTAGCCCTTGAATAAAAATGGCTTAACCTCTACCCGAACATGGTAGGGGCCTGTGGAATTAACAGTGAAGAACCTCAACCAATGAATTTAGTAGAGCCATAACAATTTATACCAGCTACAGATCTGTCAAAATGCAAACGTGCAAGGGAAGGGTGTGACTTAGTGCAAGACTAGCACCTTATTTCTGGCATTTCCTGAATTCTAAGTGCTTCACTTTGCAACCTAAATAAGGTTTTGTTTTAACATTTTTAAATGCAGTTTTATATACATTTGCCATCTGATATGTCCTTCTCAAGGTAATCAATCCCCATCTTTTTCCCCTGGTCTCAGTTACATTAGAGTTTTACCATAGCATAAATCATTATAATCACCCTTCTCTGAAACACTGCAATATCCTTTGAGCCAGGTTAAGAAGTACTACCCATAGTATTATAAAGTGGTCATACAACTGATGTATTTAATTACAGCATTATGATATCTGCGTTATTCTCCACCCCATTCCTTATGCATCCTAACATGGTATTTGTGGGTGCACACAGATTAAGGTCTTTATTGAGCTATCCAATGATAGCTGGTTCTTTTCTATTTTGATACAGTTCATCTAGACTCCCATATAATGAGAAGACATAAAAAACATGCATCAGTTTGCCACATGCACATACAGATCCATTTAATCAAAGAGAAAATTTGACCCAGCTTCAACTTGAATCAAGATGGAATAACTATCCTCAAATCCTTGTAGTTTACACTCCTGTATTAACACTAAAGGAAGGTTCAGCAGTTCCATTTCATGCAAGTTAAGTGCAGCCATCTGCTCCCTGCAAGTTGTCAATATTGGCTTAGTTTGGCAAAATTTGAATACCATTGCAGTTAGTGCAATTCATTAGGTTGGATAAGGCCTTAGTGCTTTCTGCTTTTGAAGCACAAACCAATTTTTCAAGCAAAAGCCTAAAATAATTTTACTAGAGCTAGTATTAACTTATGCCAGCAGTTGCATAAACAGGTACAGAACAATAAGTTTATTACATCATTTTACTATACAAGAATCATATTCTGTCCACAGAGGTAAATCTACCTTACGCACAATATATGATCAGAAATTCAGGACAGCCCTGCTCCAGCTGATCCAAATGGTGGCCCTGAGGGGGCCGCATGCAGAAGGAAAGAGCCCTTGCAGAAGTCCATGCTTTGGTCTTCAGTGGATTCATAGATTGTTAGGGGCTGGAAGGGACCTTGTAGATCATCGGGTCCAGTCCCCTTGCACTAGGCAGGAAAAGACAACTGGGGTCAAGTGACCCCAGTGAGGTGACTGTCCAGTCTTCTTTTGAAGATTTCCAGGGTAGATGACTGCACCACCACTGGAGGAAGTTTATTCCACAGTCTGGACACCCTGACTGTGAAGGAGTTTTTCCTGGCACTGAGCCTGAAGCGGCCTTCCAGGAGTTCATATCCATTGCTCCTGGTCTTCCCCAGGGGTGCCCTGGTAAACAGCTGTTCACCAAGTTCTTGATGTACTCCCCTGATGTAGCGGTAAGCCGTTACCAAGTCCCCTCTCAGCCTTCCCTTCTGTAAGCTAAAGAGGCCCAAGTCCCTCAGCCTCTCCTCATATGGCTTGTCTTGCAAGTCCCTGACCACACAGGTGGCTCTTCTCTGCACCCTCTCAAGTGTTCCCACGTCTTCATTGAAGTGCAGTGCCCAGAACTGGATGCAGTACTCCAGCTGCGGTCTCACCGATGCGGAGTACAGTGGGAGTATCACTTCCTTAGTTTTGCATAAGATGTAACGGTTAATGCATGCCACCGTGTTGTTTGCCTTGCTGGCCACAGCATCGCACTGCCGGCTCATGCTTGTGTGATGGTTGATCACTACCCCTAGGTCCCTTTCGGCCATTGTGCAAGTCAAATTGTCACCACTGAGCCTGTAGGTGTGTTGGACATTGTTTGCCCCCATATGGAGCACCTTACACTTCTGAGTGTTGAACTTTCATAGATTTCACAGACATTAGGGCTGGAAGGGACCTCGGAAGATCATTGAGTCCAGCCCCCTGCCCAAAGGGCAGGAAGTCAGCTGGGGTCATAGGATCCCAGCAAGATAAGCATCCAATCTGCTCTTGAAGGTGTTCAATGTAGGTGCCTGAACCACCTCCGATGGCAGGCTTTTCCAGACCTTGGGGGCTCGGACAGCAAAGAAATTTTTCCTTATGTCCAGCCTGAAATGGTCTTGTAGTAGTTTATGACCGCTCCACCTCAACATCCCCTGGGGCACTCTGGTGAACAAATGTTCCCCCAGATCCTGGTGAACACCCCTGATAAACTTATAGGTGGCCATCAAATCACCCCTGAGCCTGTGCTTTTCCAGGCTAAAGAGCCCCACGGCTCTCAGCCTGTCATCATAAGGTCTGCTTTCCTGATCTCTGATCATGCGCATGGCTCTTCGCTGGACTCTCTCAAGCTTCCCCACATCCTTTCTGAATTGTAGAGCCCAAAACTGGATACAGTACTCCAGCTGCGGTCTCACCACAGCCGAGTACAAGGAGAGAATGACATCCTGGGATTTGCTTGAGAAGCATCTGTGGATGCAAGCCAGCATTTTGGTCGCTTTACTAGCCGCAGCATCGCATTGCAGGCTCATGTTCATCTTGTGGTCAATGATGACCCCCAAGTCTCTTTCTTCCATAGAGCTAGCCAGCATAGCACCGCTGAGCCTATAAGGATGCTGCAGGTTTTTCTTCCCAAGGTGGAGAACCTTGTATTTTTTGATGTTAAACACCATCAAGTTCTCATCCACTCATTTGCTGAGCCTGTCCAGGTCAGCCTGGATCACCCGCCCGTCTTCTGGCATGGATGCTTTGCCCCAAAGTTTGGTGTCATTGGCGAACTTGGCCAGTCCACTTCTGACTCCAATGTCCACATCATTAATGAAGATGTTGAACAATATGGGTCCAAAGACAGAGCCTTGGGGGACCCCACTGGTCACAGGACACCATGATGAGTGACTTCCATCAATTACAGCCCTCTGGGTCTGACCACGGAGCCAATTTCCCAGCCAGTGGATCGTGGTGGACCCAAGGCCACAATTGGCCAGTTTTGCCAAGAGGTGATCATGGGATACCAGATCAAAGGCTTTTCTGAAGTCAAGATATATGACATCAATCTCTTCTTCCTTGTCCAATCTCTTCTCCCTCGTCGTAGAAGGAAATGAGATTGGTCAAGCAAGACCTACCCGCAACAAACCCATGCTGGCTATCCCTTATGATGTTGGCGTTGGCCAGTCCATTAAGGATGGCCTCTTTAATAAACTTTTCTAAGATCTTCCCCGGGATAGAAGTCAGACTATTGGGCCTATAGTTAGCTGGATCCACTTTCCTCCCTTTCTTGAAGATAGGCACCACACTGGCTTTCTTCCAGTCCTCGGGCACTACACCAGAGCGCCAGGAGTTTTCAACGATCCATGCCAGAGGCTGGGCTATGATGCTCACCAGCTCCTTGAGTACCCTGGGGTGTAGATTGTCAGGGCCAGCTGACTTGAAGGTATCCAGCTTCTCAAGGTGTTCCTTCACAAGGTCAGCATTAATGGAGGGCAGGGGATCTCCCTCACCTGGACTGCCCTAAACTTCATCTGGTTCCAGTCCACCCAACTCTCCAGCCTGTATCTGCAACCTATCTTCTGGCATGACCACATTCCCACATAACTTGGTGTCATCCGCAAACTTGCCCAGCGAGCTTTTCACTCCCACATTGATAAAGATGTTGAAAAGCACCGGTCCAAGCACAGACTCCTGAGGGACATCACTGGCCACTTCTCGCCAGGATGACACAGATCTGTTCATGAGAACATGCAGCCAGTTTTCCACCCACTGAACTGTTGAGAAGTTAAATCTACAATCTTCTAATTTTTCCACACGGATATTGTGGGTTACTAGATCAAAAGCCTTTTGGAAGTCTAGGTATATAATGTTGACTTCCTCTCCCGTGTCCAGGTGGCGAGAGACCTGTTCATAGAAGGAGATGAGATTGGTAAGACAAGACCTACCTGTGACGAAGCCAGGCTGGCTATTGTTCAGAATCTTACCGTCAGCGAGCGTATCGCACATAGATTCTTTAATTAGTTCTTCCAGGATTTTCCTGAGATGGAGGTTACACTGACTGGCCTATAGTTACCCGGGTCCTCCCTCTTCCCCTTCTTGAAGATGGACACAATATTGGCTCTCTTCCAATCCTCAGGGATCTCCCCTGAGTGCCACAATTTCTGAAAGAGTTTTGCCAGGGGTTCCTCAATGACCTCAACCAGCCCCATCAGCACTCTCGGGTGAAGTCCATCTGGTCTTGCTGACTTATAAATGCGTAGCTTTTTCAGTTGGTTTTGCACCAGCTCAGCATCCATAGTGGGAAGGCTATCATTCCCACCATGCCCTCTGTGATCCTTATCTCATTTGTCATTCCCCTTGGTCCAGTGAAATACCCAAGCAAAGTGAGCATTCAGGAGTTTAGTTTTTTTCCTGAGTGTCCATTACCAGCTGTCCTGAGGTGTTAAGCCCTGTTAGCACCTTTTAACCTAGCCCTAACCCTGTTAACACACTGCATGCAGACTGATCTGTTAAAATCAGCTAAATTCCAAAAATCTTCCAAGAACTGTTCCAAATTTAAATGGTTTCTCCATAATAGTAGAAATAAATCACTACTTTCACTTGATACACCTCAGAGGGGTAACATCCTGGGAAACACAGGATGCAAAGGATCTCCTCTAATATTTTCCAGACTGGCCACTTATCAAGTCTCAGAGGCTGCCACAATGACAGTACAAACTTTCTAGTAACATTTGGTGAACACAATTTATAGAACAGGAGTTACTACTCAAATCCAGTTCACAAGGGGCAACATTATGTGAAGCAGAAGGCCAGTTCTCTTTTAAAATGGCTATTCCTATTTCATGGCATTTTAATTCATAGACCCCAAATCACTTTGTAATGGTGGGCACCATTATAGGAAGAGATGAAGCAACTTTTCTGAGCATATGCAGTAAGTCACTGGTAAAGTCAGCATCAGTATCTGGTTCTACAGTCTCCTGAGCACCCTTTTAAGCTCACCAGGCATCAGTGGCCCATAAATAACTGACAACAATACTATCAAGCTAACCCAAAGGCCCTTCTTCCTCAAAAGCAACAATTTTCCTCTCTCAAATATGCATCAACATTCAAACTGTGTGTTTATCAATCAAAAATAATTCATTAGTCAGATTAGTGCTGAGTGATGATAATAAATTAAATGAACAAAAGGGGAAAAGGAAGGATACAAACATCTAAAGGTAAAAAGGAAGAAGCAATCTAACTGCAACAAAACCAAGTTTTATACTGAAGACTACATGGAGCAAAAATGCATGGCAAGTTGATTTAAACACATTTTAACTCAATTCACCAGAAGGAGAATATCTCAGTAAACTCACTCATTAAAAAAAAAAGTGAAATAAAAGGAATAAATCCACCCAAAACAAACAGTATTCTCCAAATAAACAATCACAAGAGATCTGGTTTATAATGCAGAACTTGTAACTAATGCAACTAAAATATATTTCTACATTAAAGTAAATTAGATTAAGAACAATTTAAATGGATTTTTTCATATGTATATGAAGGGGCTGCACCAGCATAAGCAATCTACTCACATAGTGCCAGTTTCCAGAAGCAGCATGCGCTATGATGTTTCTGTTAATCCAAAATAAATCCCCAGGTAATGTGGAATAAAAGTATGTAGCAAATGCCCCATCACTGCCCTCTAGTGGCCAGACTACAATAATAAAGCCCTAAGACAGGGCTTCCCAACCTTTTCCTTAGTATGATCCCATTTAAACATTCAACATTTTTTGCAATCCCAAAATGATGCAGGCAAGATCAGCAAAGAAGGATCAATCAAATTTCTGCTTTTGAGTCTAGCACTCCTTTCATTTTTCATTCTCATCCTTGTCATTAGTTTTACAGCTAGAGCTTGAAGCAGAAACTTTTCGGAAAAAAATCCATGTTAGATTTCTCTGTCATGTAAAATGTATTTCAGCCAGTCAGGCAGTATCAACATATTTGTTTTAAGTCATCTCCTGTAATGGAGATCCAACTCAAGGTGCTTGTACAACTGTCGTGCATGCATGAAAAAGTTCCATGCATGAGAACTGCGTATTTATAAGCAGGAAGTACATTCATCATAATTGGTTGCTGCTGTCAAGTGTCTTTACCACCCCATTTTTTATCACTGCAATCCCACATGGGGTCATGACTCCAACGTTGGGAACCACTGTCCTAAGAGCTAGAGGATATTTCCCTACAGTTTGAAGGAGCAGAGGCCTTATCTTAGAAGCGAGTGGCTGCGTTCCATCCCCAAGGTGGCATGTGCTAAACATAAAAGATTTCCAAAATGTTTGCAAATGCGTGATCATGGAGGGCAAAGCATTTAGCATTATATTTGTACAGCACTAAAATATAGCAAGTTCTACATACTGTAATATTAATTTGCAATGGGTTCAGAATGTTTTGCTGTTAAGAAAAAGACTATCATTTAGAATGGAAATTCATAATAATAAAAAACCAGCACAAATATACTAAATACATCCCAAGTTCATGCAAAATATTAGTATGGTTTTAATGGGTTACATTTGTTATTATATTTGCAGTGGGTATGGTAGTCTTGGATGATAGTTTAAGCATTTATCCCAACCAAGTAGCAGAATGGAGTACTGCTGCATTTCAGTTACAGCAGGGGTATTAAACTCAGGTCACTCAAGCTCAGGTCATCAGTAGGGAAAGCACTGCAGGACCAGGGACCAAAGGTGAAAGGAGTACATGAAGAGTGGTTGTTCCTTAAGGACATGATCATTGAAGCACAAAGGAAGTCCGTTCCCATGCAGAGGAAAGGTAGCAAAAGGGCTGGGAAGCCCTCTTGGCTAAACAGAGAAATCCTGGTCCTCTTCAGAAAGGAGAAAGAGACAACAGAAACTTGAGACAGGCCTCAAGGAGGACTATACAACAATGGCCTGCACTTGCATGGATCAGATTAGAAAAGCTAAGGTGGCAACTGAACTAAAATTAGCAACAGGAATTAAGGACAAGAAGTCCTTCTTTAGGTACATAGGGAACTGGAGGAAAACAAATGGGATTGTGGGGCCACTGCTCAACAACTCAGGACAGCTGGCTACCGGCACTCAAGAGAAAACTGAACTCCTGAACGACTACTTTGCTTTGGTTTTTCACCAGGCCAAGGGGAAAATCATGCCAGATAGGATACAAAATGAGCAGGATAGAAATGACTGCCTTCTTACTACTGCCGTAGAACTGGTGTGTGATCAGTTAAAAAATTAGACATTTATAAGTCAGCAGGACTGGATGAACTTCATCCGAGAGTGCTGCAGGAGCTGGCGAAAGTCATTGCGGAACCCCTGGCAAAGCTGTTCCAAAGCTTGTGGCGCTCTGGAGAGGTCCCTGAGGACTGGAAGAGGGCCAATGTTGTGCTCATCTTCAAAAAGGGGAGAATGGAGGACCTGGGTAACTACAGGTCAATTAACCTAACTTCAATCCCAGGGAAAATCCTGGAAAAGTCAATTAAGGAGTCTACGTGCAATAGGCTTGCAGAAGGTAGGATTCTGAATGACAGCCAGCATAGCTTCGTCGTGGGCAGGTCTTGTCTTACCAATCTCATCTCCTTTTATGGTCAGGTAACTCACCACCTGGGTAAGAGAGAGGAGGTTGACATTGTATATACCTTGACTTCTAAAAAGCTTTCGATCTGGTATTCCATGATGTTCTCACAAGAAAATTGGAGGATTGTGGGCTTAACTGTGAGACAGTCAAGTGGGTAGGAAGCTGGCTGCAGGGTAGGACCCAGAGAGTCCTAATGAATGGATCTGTGTCATCGTGGAAGGAAGTGGTCAGTGGTGCCCCTCAGGGGTCTCTGCTTGGTCCAGTACTATTCAACATCTTCATCAATGATTTGGATGTGGGGGTGAAGAGCTCACTGGCCACATTCATGGACAACACCAAGTCATGGGGAAGTGTGGTAATGCTTGAAGATAGGCTACAGATACAGGTGGACCTAGACAGGCTGGCAAGGTGGGCAGATCAGAACCAGATGAAATTCAACATTGAGAAATGTAAAATGCTCCACCTGGGGATGAAAAATTCCTTACACACCTACAGGCTTGGCAATGCCAATCTGGCCAGCAGTATGAATGAAAGGGACCTGGGTGTAATAACAGACCACAGTATGAATGAGCCGGCAGTGGGATGCCATAGCCAGCAGGGCTAATAATACCTCGGCATGCATCAGTCAATGCATCTCTAGTAAAACCAAGGAAGTGATTCTTCCACTTTACTCAGAATTGGCGAGACCGCAGCTGGAGTACTGCATCCAACTCTGGGTGCCGCACTTTAGCAAGGACATAGTAAAGCTTGAGAGAGTCCAGAGAAAGGCCATCCATATGATCAGAGGCTTGCATGGCAAACCATATGAGGAAAGACTGAGGGTCCTGGGACTTTTCAGCCTGAAAAAGAGAATGCCAAGAAGGGACTTGGTAGCAGCTTACCGCTACATCAAGGGCTTGGTGAACAACTGTTCACCAGGGCACCCTTGGGGAAAACTAGGAGTAATAGTCACAAACTCCTTGAAGACTGTTTCAGGCTCAAGATTAGGAAAAACTTCACAGCTAGGGTGTCCAGACTGTGGAATAAGCTCCCTCCAGAGATGGTGCAATCACCTACCCTGGAAATCTTCAAGAGGAGACTGGATGGTCACCTTGCTGGGTCACCTGACCCCAGTTGTTTTTCCTGCTTGGTGCAGGAGGCTGGACCTGATGATCTTTCAAGGTCCCTTCCAGCCCTGCAATCTATTAAACTCATCTGGCCCCTTGGGCTGTGTGAGTTGCATGGGATTGGTCCATGGACCAGATGAACAGCGCAGGGCTAGTTCCACAGGCCAGATCCAGTGCCCATGGCCTTTGCTCCAGCCAGTTCCACAATGCAGTGCATGTGGTACCTGCTCCGGCCCAGACTGGGACACAAGCCACACATGACACCTGCTCCAGCTGCTCCAGGGTGAGAGCTGAGTGTAGTACAGGTCCTGAACTGGCTGGAGCAGGCACTGTGTGAAGTACAGTCCTGGAATCAGCCAGAGCAGGCACTGAATCCAGCATGTACACACCACCCATGGAGCTCCTCCCCTAGCATGCCAGATCCAGTGCCCACTCTAGCTGGTCCAGGACTGTCCCCACACAATCCCTACTCTGGGACCCACGGCATGCGTGGCTAATATCCCAAATGAGCCAAAGCAAATGCCATGGGCATCCAGCATGCGGAGGGGAGAGAGGGAAGGGGGTCCAGGACTGGCCCCAAATGGGGCCAGCACTGGGGGCTAAATGATGTGATTTCATGGGATGGGCTGTATCTTTGATGCTTCCTAATTACAGTGTAAGAGAGCTGAATTAAGTTTACTATGGATCAGGTTAAGTGCCCTGGATTTCTCTGCAGATAAAAGACCAAAATTTTGCCTGTCCTTCACTGATTGGGTAAACTGCTGGGGATGTTATACAGAATATTTCTTCAGCTTGAAGGAAATGTGTTGTACTATGCTGCAAATCACAAACACTAATTTCACAGGAGAAAGTCTGGCTAAGTGTAAGGAAGCCTGTCAATTCTCTCTCATCAGAAAAAACTGTAGTATCTTATCACTGTCTCAAGGATAGGGAAAAAGGACAAAAATCAGAGAAATCTGGGGGATTAAACTGGCATAACAATGGGGGTATTTCATTGTGGAAGTCCATCGAATACAAAATGAAAAGACACCATCAATGCTGATACTTCAATAAAAGGAAAGAAAAAGGCCAGGTAAAAAACTTGACAAAAGATTTCTCAAGGCTACATAAACTAGAAAATATAATTCATCTCTCTCAATTGTATAATCCCTATTCAGCTATTCCTTTCTCTTTCATACTAAGGAAAGGACAGACATTATAAGACCTTCTTTCAGCCACAGCCAATAATGAAAAAGACTCAATTCAATTATCTAGAAAATTAACTACAGTCCCTACATGCTGGGAGTTTTCCATATAGTAAACATTTAAAGGGCAAATGTCAAACCTAAGCAAATACATTTGGAACCAACAATACTCCCTGCACAACCATTTTTGCCATCGATTTTCTAGCATTTACCAAACAGTTCTCAGTTTTGAATTTTTTCACTGGAATCAATATCAGGTAATCTCCAGTTATAAAGGACATTGTTTATACTGACTGGGGGGGGGGGGAGAGAAAGGGCGGGGGGAAGGGTGTTATA
>NW_017729024.1:77545323-77546711 GCF_001723915.1 Gavialis gangeticus
AAATGTGTTTATTACTTTTCTAGCCTACTAAGAAATAGCTGAGTGTGTGGCAATTGTTAGGTTAATCCCATATCAGCTCCAAAGTGTATTTGTGCAAAAGCTCATTCACCATAATGGTTAAGAGGAACATTTATTTTAAAAAGTCTCTCTTTTTCTACCTCTTCCTGAATCATTTGTCCCTAATATTGGTTCTCTCTATATCATTTTAATTTAGTTTTTTAAATATTTTATGCCAACATGCCCAATTTATAAAAACCAAACTGTTGAGCTTCATTAATGCTAAAGACAGATTAAGTCAATAATATGAAAAATACCAGTGACCAAAAAGGAAGTTTAAAAAAATCAAATATAGTTTAAGTTGATAGAACAAGACAAGAGTTATGTAAAGTAAGTTTATTCCAGTGATTCTCTAATTTGGGGGGAAGGGCGGGGGGTGATGTGCTTCCTTAAGCTTGTTAAATTGTTATGTACTCTTATGATTTCATGGTATTGAATAACACACTGGGATCCTGGGTTTTCTCTGCTTAAAAATCATGAATTCTCTGATAAAAAAAATCCCACATTCTTTGATTTAAAACCCCCAAATCCATGTTTTTCCATGATTAAAATGAAACACCACTATATAGCTAGTTACCTCTCTCTCTGCATACATACATATACACACACCTCTCTCTCTCTAGATATCAGTTGAACACAATGTTTTATTGATACAGTTACAGTTTTGAAGCAATTTGGAAACCTAACCGTCTCTCACAATCACTTTAATACAATAAATTCTAAATACCTATAAATTTTGGCATTTGATTTGGGATTTTTTATCATGGAAAATTAGAGCTCCCCCTGCCCCCTTCACTCACCAGATCACGGGCCCAGCTGTGGCTCCGCACCCCCCCCACTGCTTTGTGGCATTGAGCAGCCCTAAATGCCCTGCCCATGCCATTGCCCCCTCACTCCCAAGCCACAACCCCCCAGCTCCGATGGTGCCCCTCACCCTGACCCACAGCTTCCTGGCCTTGCCGACGTTCCTCACTCCCAACCCATAGCCCCCTGGGCCCTGCCTGTGCCCCTCATTCCCAATCCATAGCCCCTGGGCCCTGACAGTGCTGAAGAAGGCCCCCACCAACTGCTAGGGCTACAGGGCCAGGGATCCCAGCAGCGCCTGAGCCCTGGCTACCACCCATGGGAGGCAGTGGGCTGCTACAATGAAGCAGAGTGCAAGCCCGGTTCCCTCCTCTCCCATGGGTGGCACAGCTGGAGCAGACCTCATGATGGTGTGCAGTTTGTGGGGGTACTGGAAATAGTTGGCAGGTTTTGTGTTTTGAACTGTAGGAAGTTGGCTTCAGCTCTGGTGATGAGGTTAGGTGCTTGTTTGAAAGTACAAACCACTT
>NW_017729024.1:77546792-77552323 GCF_001723915.1 Gavialis gangeticus
CGGGCTGACAGCCAAGGGCTTGGAGCTCCCTGCTGTGCTGCTCTCCAGGGCCTGGTGGGCTGGACCCAGCATGGAGGGAGGTGGTATGTGGCTCAGTGCCTCAGCAGGGAGCCCTGCATCACCACAGAGAGGTGCCCCCGCCCACCCAGCAGCAGAGGGAGTGGCGGTACAGAGTTGTACCCCCTGCTGCTGCCATGGTGGTGCAGGGCTCTTGGCAGCAGCACCAAGCCTCCTCCTGCTCTGTCCTGCTGCACCAGGTCCTGCCTGCTGGACCTTGGAAGCTCCCAAGGGGAGGGCAGCAAGGCAGGGAGCCCCCAGCCCCAAGCCCACATCTGGCACCAACCCATTCACAAAACTGAAGGACACTTGCCCCCATGCCCTCCCTAGGTGTGCACGCAGTGGTGGGGAACCAACTCCCTGCCACCCTCTGAATGAGCCACCTGTAGCTCTATTCCACTCCCTCCCTGGGCCCTGCAGCCACATATTCCTGCCCTGCTCCCAGGCCCCACACACCACTCCTTCCTCTCATGTACCCGTTAAATGTTCACCACGTGCTGCCAGGGTTACAAAAATTATACTCCAATTCGAGAAACACTACTCAACATAATGCCCCCGTGGAATAATCATTCAGGTCACCAGCAAGGCAAGTTAAAGGGTTGGCTTGGCCAGCCTGCACTGGGCCTAGCATCTTATTCCACCAACCTGCTAATCTCCCTCTATCACCTGAAAAGCTGGGCAATGGTGCTGAATGTTCTGACATAAAAAGCACTTGGTGCCAGCTGTATTCTGCTGATTGAAAAGTGAATGACAATTTAATCTCTCTAGAGGCTCCAAAATGTTTTGTCTAGGATGAAGGGAACTAAGCCTTCCGCTACTGTGCACCTGATTGTGCTTACAGCAGAGGAACAGATGCCCATCTTGACTATCTATAAACCTGCCCATATAGTCAGGTCCCTTGGGCAATTTGGAGCCAGCTGTGCTGGATACTGCTGACAGCTGTAATTCTATTCTTTGTCCACAGAAGACAGAAAGGACGTCTTCCACTGGTGCAACCAATGTAGTCTCAATGCCACGAGACAGCCTGCAACCTCACTGTGATGGGTCTAGGAAATGAGCTGAGATCGTATGTTGATGATAGCCTTGTACAACCAGCTTCACAAAGATCTGGCTCAGCAATGGCAGACATAATAGCTAACATAAAGCTGTCTACAGTGAAAGAAGAAACACTATCAAGCCAATACTCTTTTTTGAAGAGAAGCTAGCAACCTGTCCTCATTGACAGAGGTCCGAAAGCACTTGAGGTTTGATCACTTTTATATTTAATGATTTGAACTTCATCAACAACAGTGACACCTTCTAGTGCAATGAATGATCCAACTTCCATGGAGAAGCATTATTTATTATGGGCATAAACCAACTCCCAACTGTGACAGCCAGACGTCTTCCCAAGTTCTGGTGATCTAATTTGTGAACGGGGCAGCGGATTTTTCACTGTGCAAAGCACAAATGCTTGAGACTGTGGAAGAGCACAGGAGTTCATAAAACAGAATATTTCGGGCAGTAATGACTATGCAGTTAGTGGTGTAAGAATATAAATATCTCTTTGATCTTTCCTATGATAGCAACTTAGAAGTAAAAAGATTCTTTGTGAGGTAGCTCTCAGGTTCAGTATATATTCTGTTTCAACAAGCCATTTCACACCGTGGACCTCCAAAAAGCCTTCAGAAGATAACTACTTCAGGCCTTCTGCTGGTTAGTAATGTTTGCACTGGCTGCAAACAGAGAATAGGATCCATATCATATCACAAAATTCCTGAGTCTGCCAATATCCCTTGTTAATCCTTTACTGTCATGCCCTTCACCATCCGAGTCTGAAAGCTGCCTCTCAGAAAAGATCTGGACTGTAAACATTTTTTATCATGTTGGTTTCCTCTTTGGAAATCTTTTATTCAATAGGTGATACATGACACTTTTTGTTTAAAAAAAAAAAGTGGTGTGGGCTTAAACGCTCTTCACTGAACAGCAAAATGACACTGGTGACACTGGTACATAAAAAACAGCCAGCGTGCTTTACTGGCTTCAGTTAAACAGGAAGTTCTAGTAAGAGACTCTATCTGTAACAGACTTGTAAAATGAGAGGACACCTCCCACATCCCTATAACATCTATTTATCCAGGCTATGCAGGAAGCAAGGCTTACCATTAAAACAAATAAGGGAAGAAAGGAGAATAATGGTTCTACATATTTTGAATCCTTTCTTCTCATTTTTGCTTATGCAAAGATTACTGCTGCCCAATGCACCAAAAAAAAAAAAAAAAAAAAAAGCTGATTAGACTTCTGGTGGTTTTAACTATAAAGCACAAAAAATAGAAATAATTGAAGATGATGTGTGTTCCAAAGTCAGGAAAAGAACAAAGGGAGGGGGAAGGGGTCAGTATCAGATGCAGCCAATTTGGTTATGACTGTGAAAACTAGATAGACATGTTTGGAGCTTTCTAGCACTCTTTATTTCTATTGTCTTTTCATAATGGAATGTAAACTTTCTCACATCCTGCTGTCTGGAATATTGTTCCCAGAAGAGCTATAAAAATCCAGTGAGGAGGGTGAAAGACTGAACAAATGTTCTTGTTATTCTTGAAAGAGTTTGGCTATGCTGTTTGCATTAGTAACGGAAATAAAACCTACTTTAAAATGATAAGGAGATAATCACAATGGGCTCTGTGCAAGCCAGGAAACCATTCCAGTGCAGGAGCCAAAGGCCAAAGCTTTAACTGAACTTCATTATCAATGGTTACTATATTACACACAATCAAAAAGGCTAAATGACAACAGCAATACTACCTAAATAAAATATACCTACTAATAAAATATAACCTGCTTAAACAAATAATTACAGCAGATCACAAAACTCTGTATTCTTTCATAAAGAATGAATTGACATAATTTAGTTTATTCTGTAAGTAACTGAAACACTCTCGTTCTCTTGCAAAGGAGATAAATTATAAAACTTATTTAAAAATAAAATAATTTTAGAAATCACCTGAGTCCACAGCTCTTTACTAGTAAGGTTAAATATAAAAGGCAAATCTTTCACTTAATTATTTATCTGACTTGCTAGAAGAAAGAGGGAAGAAAAAGAAAGGAAGGGACAAGTTAGCTGAACAGAATGCAATTTAAAGTGTATTAAAGGCTGATTTCTGCATCCTTTAAGAGCCACATTCTTCATGGAGCTCTGAAAACACCTGTATACAGTACCATAGTTGATACATTAAAATAGGCACTTATGCAAACCATGAACTATGTGCGGGTAAGGCACATTTATGCAAATTTCCCTCTATTTTCACAATAATATTTTAATAGCTATTTTAAGTCTTTTTTTAAAAAACAAAACAAACAAACAAATTCCCAACACCCTAACCTAGTAAAAGTACTTTAAAAAAGAGACACCATTGTCTAGGAACAATTAAAAGTACCCTCTCCTCTAGTTTGGGGCCCTGGAAAAGAACTCTCCATGACAACTCTCTTGGTAAAATCCCCTAAAATGCTCTATAAGGCAAGGGATTTCTTTTGCCACAGGAAAACCCACAAGACCCATTTCACAATCTGACAAAACTAATAGGGAGTCATGAAGGATCATGAATAATTTCTGGAAGGCTAAAATTAATTTAGGGTCTTTATAAATGTCACTCTCCCAGACAGTTGCTCCTAAAACAAACCTTGCAAATAAGCCAATATGCTCTGGTGTATCCTTGGAAGTTAAGAGGTGGGGGAGACGATGTGCATTTTGCTCCCCCTTCCTTGCCTATGGTAGAGAACAGAACTACATGTGGAAGATCCATTTTGTGCACAGGTCAAGGAACAGAAAAGAACAGAACTAAATAACTGTGCTTAAGAAAAAGAAAAAAAAGGAAAAAGAAAACACGGAAAACGAAAGGCCTTCAACTTCTCATAGAACATACCTAACTCTTCAATAGCTCTTTTTTGGAATTTTAAAGTTATCTGAAACAAAACACAATAGTCTTATATTGCAGAAATGCAATAATTCTTTGGAAAAGCAGATATAATATTATAGAAAATCAGGGTTGGAAGATATCTCAGCAGGTCATCTAGTTCAACTCCATGCTCAAAGCAGGACCATCCCAGCCAAGCCTTTGTCTAGCCAGGTCTTAAAAACCTCCAAGGACAGAGATTACACCACCTCTCTGGGTAACCTGTTCCCCCTCCCCCACCCCTCACCCCAACACTTATCTGGAGGGAGCTGCGGGAGTTGTTCTCCACCGCTGCCAGGCTGCCATGTGCATGTACACCTGCATATACACATGGTGTCCCCTGCATCCTGCTCTCCCCAGCCTCAAGCAGCCCCTTGCAGGTTGGAACTGTGCCTGCCTGGGTGGGGAAGCCTGCAGTTTCACGCATTTTTCTCCTTTGAAGGAGAAATCTGTGGTTTTCTCCTTTAATGAAGAAATCCATGTTTTCCTCTATTGAAGGAGAAAAATCTGCATTTTTTCCGCACCAAATGGAAAACCCAGATCCCTGCTCATAAGAGTTCTTTTGGTCCGATCCTCCAATTTGTTGAAGTCTCTCTGAATCCTCCATTGTGTCTACTACTCCACCCAGTTTGGTGTCATCTGCAAATTCACTGAAGGTGCACTCCATCCTATATTCCAGGTTGTTGATGACGATATTGAACAAAAACAGCCATTGATTGCTACCCTTTCAGCCTGATGGCCAGTTTTCTATTCACTTTACAGACCATTCATCCAACCCAGACTTTCTTAGCTTACTTGCAAGAATGTTGTGGGAGGCCACATAATTCGCCTTGCTAAAATCAAAGTATATCCCATCCACTGGTCTCCCTGCATACACAGAGCCAGCTATCTCATCACAGAAAGCGATCAGGTTTGTCAGCCATGACTTGCCCTTGGTGAATCCATCCTGACTATTGCTGATCACCTTCTCCTCCAAGTGCTTAGAAATGCATTTCTTAAGGACCTGTTCCATGATTTTTTCCAGGGATGGAGGTGAGGCTGTACTTCCCCAGACGGTCCAGCAGACGGTCAAGAAGAGAACAGTCCCTAGTTGGACTCTCCAATACTAGCTCTAGGAAGTTGTCCCCAACACTCTCCAAAAATTCCCTGGATTGCCTGTACACTCTTGTATTGCCCTCCCAGCAGATGTCAGGGAGACTGAAGTCCCACATGAGACCCAGGGCCTCTGATGAGGAAACTTGAAGAAAGCCTCATCCACCTCATCCTCCTGGTCTGGTGGCCTATAGCAGACACCAAGCATGACATTACCCGTGTTGCTTTCCCCTCTAACCCTAACCCAGAGACTTTCAACTAGGGGTGCACTGATAGAGATTCTGGGGGCTGGTACTGATAGCCAATATTTAAGGAGGCATATCATAGTTTCATAGTTTCTAGGGTCGGAAGGGACCTGAGCAGATCATCTAGTCCAACCCCCTGCCATGGCAGGAAGAGCACTGGGGTCAAATGACCCCAATAAGGTGGTCATCCAACCTCCTCTTAAAA
>NW_017729024.1:77553298-77571997 GCF_001723915.1 Gavialis gangeticus
TGAACCCGTGCTGGTTGCCCCTGAGCATGCAGCTCCCTGCTGGCCCCTCCTGGATCGGCCAATATTGATTCGATATCCGATACAGCTGCCATCAGCTGGTAAATCTGGTATGGTGGAAGGGGAGAGGGGAGGGGAGGGAAGGGGCGTGGTAGGCAACACCCCCCATGGTGAGGGAGGGGGCAGGCACTGGCTAGCTGGAGTGATGGGGGAGGCACAGGACAGAGGCATGGCTTGTGGGGTGGGGGCAGCTTCCGCCGCTGCCTGTACCCCAGGAGGGTTGGGGCAAGGGGATGTACCTCCGGATCTGCACGGCACAGGGCAGGCAGCAGCTGCAGGGTGGAGCTGGAGCCGGCGCTGCGTGGGCCTTTTCTTGCTGGGGGCTGGGCTCACAGCAGGCTGTCTTTCCTGAACAATTTATACCCATTCATGACAACTCCAGACATGCAAGCTATCCCACCGGGTCTCTGTTATTTGAATCACATTACAGGTCCAGGACTGTATGAAGACTTCCAATTCTTCATGCTTGTTCCTCAGTCCGACTTCATGTAGACATCTGAGGTAACTAGTTGAATGCCCTACTTTCTCAGGAAAAAATAAGAAGGCCTCCTCCTGCTTCTGCTTCCCCCAGGTCACCTACACGACATTCTGGATCCCATAAGTAATATTCTAAATCAAGGATTAGCAACCTGTGACCCAGCTGCCACTTTTGGCCACTGATAGTTTCATAGCCCTCCCTGCACTGTCTCTCACACTTCCCAGCTGCAGCTTTCACTTACCCTCACCACCACTTGCCACCAGGGATGCAGAGCAGAAAAATTTGGCAGCAAGGGTAGCTGCAACATAGCAACAAGGCACAGAGCAGAGGGGGACCACAGCATGTGACAGAAGAACGCACAGGATAGCCCTGCCACTGTGTACCACCAATCCTCTCCCTCAATACATGCCACTGACGTCCAGATTCAAATCTCTTAATGGGCTAGATCCAGCCTTCGGGCCATAGCTCTAAATATACAACAATATCCCTGTGGTGGGTACATATTGCAACAGTTCTCACTCAAGAGATTTAAAGAGACGAAGAAACCACAAAAATACTAATCAGTATCAAATAAATGATCTGAGAACATGCTGTCTGGCAAGATAGTATGATAAAAATGATAGGAGGCAAAAAAGGCAAGGTTCCCAATTAGAGGAATAAAGTAACTTGTCATTGAGAAAATGAAGAGTTCCCACAGCTGGCAACAATTTTCTGTCACCAAAGTTCATTAAAACAAGTCTTCTGCAGTTATCATCCTGTCTTTTTTATGCATATTAAGTCTTCCCCTGTCTACCATCAGCTAGATGCAAAATTCTAATGTTTTCCTGCTTCCATAGTACACTTCTTCCAAACTGTCACAAAACTTCATTTCTGCACAATGAACAATCCTCAAGACTACTAAATCTGCAATTCCTGAATTTAGATGCACTGACACCTGAAATAAAATCTTCAGTTGCAATAAATCTGTATTTCTTGCAGACTTGCATTGCAGAATGCCAAAATTAGGAAAATACACAATTTTCAAAGCATTAAACTAATTGAAGCTTTAAAAAAAATCTGCAACAATTTCAAGACGATCACTCCTCATGTTTGCTCCCTAAGACCATCTTCAGTTCTCCTCTTTTAGGCACTTCTTTTTCTGATGTTAGCTGGTCTTGAAGTTCAACCCAAAATCAAGAGTCTTTAATAAATGTGAAACAGAAACTTTATCTGAAATCTTGGACATGAAAATACACTGAATACCACCATGATAAAATCTGAAAGAAAAATACCGAGTGAGCCAAAAATAAATTCATGGTGTAACCAATCCAAGTCAGAATCAGGTAATCCACACACTATGCATTAAGAAAATATGAATGCCACAGCTAATTACACCATTGGCCTCTGAAATAAGCATGCTGCCTCCAACAGTGTCAAATACTTGAGTGTGCTTCACACTGAAAGAAAAAAGAACAGCTGGCCTGTCATGCACGTGAATTTTTCCCTCCAAATCTCTGAAGATGATCCATTTACAGCTTGCAGCATACAGACTCATGACAGACAGGTAGGCAGAGAGACATAAAAGAAACTAACTTAAAACTTCTTAAATTACTCTAAACTAACCATATGCAAAGCCTCTTGGCTTTAATGCACTGCAACAAGTTTGCACATGTCTAATAAGAGAGCAAGAAAAAAGCAAAATAAGCCTCTAGGAAACTTTTATAACATAAGCCATTCTCTTGGAAGATCAAAGGACTAATAAGGATATTCCATCCTAGCTAATGAACAGAAAAGCTTTTATCTAACTGCCAACTATCAATTTTTATTCTTTAAACATCATCTAAAAGCTGGCAAAATTGTAGCTTAGCTAAAGAAAATTATAACTGCTTCATGACATCACAAAACATTGCCTCTTCATGTGGGGCTTAAGAGGTCAGAGCAAGATTATTATTATTTTTTAAATTTTTGTAGAGTTTTACTTGCTGCAATGGTACTAAGAGTATGTATCCTGCAGGAATGTTTTCTACCACATCCATAATTAGGCCTCAGCTTGAGATTAACAGGCCAAACCTGTTTTATCTGTATTTCTTAATTAATCTAGACTGATGTGATAATACTACCACAAATGAAAGCATTTAATTGAGAATGTTCTTCCAAAGTGCTATCAGGAATGGTCTTAAACATGCTTACAGACCAGAATGAGATAATAGTATAAACCAAACTATTAAATATGTATGGACATTATATCTCTATACAGATCTTAAATGCGGGATTTTAGAATATTAAAATATATTTAATACATAAAAGATAGTATAAAGTCCAAAGTATACACTATCATATACATAATATTGTATAATGTGGCAGATTATGGATACTATATTATGATTTATAAATATGTAAAATATACGTATAGATCATCTGACATTAAAATACTTAAAAAGGTATTTTCCCACAAATGAGAAATGCTTTTACTTTTCACAAGCTGTCCAATCACCATAATCCTTTTCTCAGCTAAAGGGAAACAATGCTCCAAAATGGGCTTGTCTTTGACCCATCAATTTCTATATCCCCTCAGGAATTAATGATACTATGTTTTGGACATCACACCTAGAGATGAGCACGAACTATAAAACTGGCATCTCAAACTCAACATGAACATACACTTGGGTGCTTTTGTACAGTTTTGCTAAATTAGGGGTAGTCAACTCATGCAAAAACTGGTATGAGTTCTAAGCTTTTCCAAATGTTGGGGTCTTCAGAACAAAGGTTATGGTCTAGGCCTGCCTTTAAGCAAAAAAAATTACACCAAACAGAAGAGTATGACTTCACAGCAGGATCATACAAAAAGCAGCGAAAAGATGTTGGAGAAAAAATAGATCTTGATCAGCAACTTTTGCAATTTTGATGTTTATGACTGAACAGTGTCATGGTCACTAAAAAGCAAAGATAAGTTGCACATGCTAAAAGCAAGAGTATTCAAATCTTCAGTGAGTAAGCTGTTCTTCCAGTGACTCACAAAAGGAATTTCTTACCCTATATACAGCACACCCTATACACAAGTATAGTGTGAGGTTGGGTATTTACTTTCTGCTAAAGCAGTGGTCTAACCCTCTGGCCCCATGAGCAGGATGAGTGATCCAGGGCTGGTCTGCAGGCCAGATCAGATCACACCCTGTGGCCCCACACACCAGATCACACCTGTAGCCCTGGCCCCACATGCAAGGCTGTCATCTGGCCCACAGGGATTATAAATTTGGCTACCACCCCCCTGCCACCAGATTTCCTGAACCATGGGGAGCCCCACGGGCTGGATGACATGGCTCCGTGGGTTGGATCTGGCCTGCAGACCAGAGGTTGAGAGCCCCACTGTTCTGCTTTACTAGCAGCCAATCTTTTTGTCAAATACCTGTTAAAAGATGTTCTGTAGCATTTGTTTTAAAATGCGTTACACCCTGTCAAAACAGGAAAGACAAGTTAACAAATCACAAACAGTGAGAAATGGGTACAAAGTGCACCAATTTTCCCAATAGTTCTCTCTTTTTTGCCATAAATCAAACAAGTCATTCCTTCCTCTGCTGCAAAAAGGCTAGAATGACTCAAGTTAGCAATACAGTACAGACTAGTGTTTCTCTTGGCCAACAAGAATATTTTCTTACACATATAAACCTACATGTGGTGCATGTCTCCTGCCAGTCAGAGGTTTTCAAATTACTTAGATCATAAATATAATCTATAATAAGAAACAACAATAACTGACACATATAGCAACTTTCACACTCAAAATCCCAAATTTTACAAGCTAAAGCATATCTTGGGGTGAAAGACACCAAGCTATTTTGCTATGCACTTTTATAACATGTGCTACTTAGGACAGAAAGTAAAACAAATCCATTAAAACTACAGGGAAAATGTGAGATAGGCAGATTTTAATCACCAATTTGGAATCTGGCCAAAATACCCATGAGTGCAAAATGTCACGTTCTGACTAACAAACCTGAATGGACAGGACCTCGGTTTAATATTTCATTTAAAGTCTGTATTAAAAAAACTGAATCCCTTCCCTCATGCCAAATTAATTAACTCCATTAAGAAGCTGTTGTGTATAATAAGAGATGGATGGTATATTTATCTTGATATACTACACAAGTTAAATAGAGTTCAAATATTCACTTCAAACCTTATAGCTGGACTACAAAGCACAAATATTTACATACAGTTGTAGAGAAATCATTATTTTTTCTTACATTACAAACATCCCACCCATGAAACTGAAAAGCCATAAAGAACCTTCCTGGCACCCTCTTTATACATCTTAGATTTGCATTTGAACTAAACAAAATCATTTTGTGGGGTTGCCATTTGCAGTACTGTAATGATCCAAAGTACAAATCTGTCACATTTCCAGCATTTGCAAGGGAGAACAGGAAGGAAGGAAGATGTCATTTGGCCTGAGTAAGTTAACATTTCCCTCCTGTACAAGAAAAATAGTAAGAACATTCAAAAAGCAGCATTTTTCCTACCCTGAGGTTGAAATCTGTTTTTACTATTCCCATCACATAACAAATCTATGAAATGTGTAGATCATCCTGACACTCTAGTTACATGTACTACAGGAGCTGTAGTGGCCAGTTGTAGACAACCTGAAATAGGGAAGATTGTTGAACTTTTACCCCAACCCATCACTCTCCTAGAAGACTTTCTATGGCTGGAGGCCTGCCAGCTTCAGCACATCAGAACCCTATAATGAATCGTATCTGAGTAACTAGCTCCTGGCTTCCCAGTGGCATAACTGATGCTACATCACTATTTACTTGACAGCATTCTGAACAGAAGACATGTTAAGAGATGCAGTAACTCCACAAACAGGCACATTTGGAAGAACATTAAAAAATATTCTTGTTGTAATTCCATCTGACAGTAAAAAATGTAGATCACAAATCCAGTCTGGGAACTCCAACAACCCCCAACTCACATATTATGCTAGACAGCAAAAGAATAGAAAAGAGACATGTCAATTCATAAGGATCGGCAGTTGCACGCGAACCAACAAGGACATCCAGTAGTAAATACCACCACAAACTGACACGGCAGCAGCTGCGTTCACTAGCTTAACCAAGTTTTGACCTTCAGAAATGCACTAATTTAAAAGATCAAACTAAAAACCTATATTTGAAATCTTTAACTGAACAAGAACCTGAATATATGAATATGAAAGCTGGAAATCCACCTGAAATAGAAACATAGGGGTCTAAATGCATTTACAAGCAAATATCATAGGGAAGTACTAGATATTAAAACAAAAGCATTTATGACAAATGCAAGAGTTCAACTCTCTGTATATTCACAGTTATTCAGACAAGGAGATGATAATAACATGGGTCGTGTCCAAAACGAAACCAGAGCACCTGCGATCATAAGCATGACATTAGGCAGTTTGAAAAACATGGGAACAGGACTTACTGAATCAACCCTTTCCACTAAAAAATATTTGCAGAAGGGACACTTATGTGACTGAAAGAGGACAAGTAGCAAGTGTCCCAAAACAGATGAGGATAACGGAGGTCCTAAGCAATATTTGAAAGCATAAAAATAATTAGGTTTGGTCACAGCATTAATGGATCCCAATATCTAAAGGAAACGCCAATCATGTTTCTTTTCAGATAGAGTAAAAGTCCAGATAGTATATACCAAAAGATTATTTTCTGCTAAATCTCTTAGAACAGTGGGTTAAAATACATATCATTATAGTATCACCTACCAGAAACAAGAGGCAAAGAGCTCTGAAACCCTGCTATGGATTACCTAATTTCAGCTAGCATCCCTCCAGTCAAAGGAAGTTCTATAACTGTAGAGAAGAAAAATGGTGGAAAACAAGAGAAGCAATATACTTGCCCTCCCCCAAAACACACACACACACACACACACACACAAAGGGAAGCAGGCATGCAAGGTGAGAAGGGAAAAGACTACAACAAAAAAGGATTCCTAAAGGCATGGGAATTCAGCACGAAGGGCTCCCAAAAATCAGAGAGCAATGTAGGACGCCTATAGTTCAAAGTATCCAACAGTCAACCTGCATATCTCTATAGGTCAGAAACCTGGGCTGATAGAGACTGCACAGATGCCTTAATCCAACACTGGAGATTCATATTGGTGTCGATACAAAAGCAAAATGGATAGGGAAACCTTTCAGTCCAAAGGAAAAAAAAGACAGGAACAGACAACCAGGGATTCTCAGAGGAAGAAAGGGACTCTTATATGATAACAGCACAATTAACAAGGAATATGTACTAAATATCCAGAGACAAGTTGCTAGAAATGTGAAACTTACTGAGTTTAAAAAGAATATATGCCAAGGCATGTACAAGAGTATCCTACTCCTGGCTAATAGCTGCCAGAAAATAACAGACACCAAAATGAGAACTACAAGACAGCAGAGTATATACGTCCTTCATTGATGAAAGATGGCAACCAAGCTCAGCAAGATCTCCTAAACACCTGGGACAAAGGGTGGGGCATTACATTGGGAGAAGCTAACCTAAATGTGAAGTGCAAAAAACACAGGGTACTTGGAGCCTATGAACATGCTAGAGTGTACCTTAATAAACAAACAAACCCCTTGAACAGTGAATAACTTGGGATGAAGGACAGTTTATTAGTAATGGATCAGTCTTTTCTTAATGTCTGACTTAGAAACCTGTTAACTGCTGCTACTCAGAAGAAAGGTATGTCAAGTCAGTCAGACCAGCTTCTTTTTGAAGGAAAAAGATCAGTGAAAAAAATCTGACTATCTTCTTAGCCCAACTTGTTTTATTTGTATGCAGATTGGTCCTAGAACACAGGTGGTCTTGAATAGCACATGAGCAATTTCTGTTGCTAGTCAGAAGAAAGATAACAGGTATCTAAGCCGGATTAAAGAAGAAACGGATTTATTACTAATAAATACAAGTTCATCTACTTCACTATGCAATGTAAATTAAGGATGATATACTCACAAGAGCTGATCTAGTCAAATCCTGGGAAAATATGAAAAAGCTGCGCTACTTTGGGGTACATTTGCACTATAACTCTGTAGCTTTTAATTAAATACAGAATAGATAAAGTTAATCACTACATCAGTTTCCTGAAAACAATTTATTTACAGTGACATCAGATGTGGGAATAATGAAGAACAAAAGCAATGATTTTTCAACCCCAAATGGCTTGCTTCTCATGTTTACCCATAAGCTTAATTTAAAGCTGAAATTCTGCTATTCCTTTGATTTATTCTCAAGCTTGATATGTAATGCAAATAAATCATCATATCTCATTCTCAAGGGTTTTCTCTTTTGGAAGGAGAAAAGGGGAGTTGGCCATGAATTAAATTAATTATGAACTGTTGTTAAACCACAGTTCAGGATGGCTTATGGTCTGTTTTATTCCTGACTGAGCATCTGGTCTGTGGAGTCAGATGAGTAGACGCTGAGCTCCCAGACTAACAGTAAAGACACTCACTCATAGACCTGAATTAAGTTTCCAGTTAAAAAAACATTGTTTCCTGTTCTTGTCCATTCTTTAAAATTATAATGTACCAAGAAGCTACATTTTAGAAATAGGTTACTTACGTAATATGTTTTTTGTAAAATACAAGACATCTCAGATAATATTTATTTACTATAGCATTTACCAATCATACAAAATCTTTCCAAACCATTTTCTTTAAATTACAAGATAGCTGGTAAGAAACTACTTTTATTGCTAACATGCTGCCTTCACAGACTATACCAAGAATCTTTAGATGTACAAACTACTGTTAAGCTTTATTACAAGGCCATGTTTGTTAAGAGATCCATTTATATCAGTCACGTAAGGTAAGTTTTTCTGTAACTGTTTCAGCCTCTTGGCCTCTATAACAATAATCAGTGCCAACAGATATTTGAGTAACACCTCAAATTCTGCCAAACCTTCTTATCAAGGATCCATTCCATGTTAGATTAGGAGACAGGAGGTGCGTCTACACAAGACATTTACTGTGCAGTACACTATTTACTTGTGTAGTAAACGTCTTGTGTCTACACATGCACCCCTATTAGGCTGGAGTAAACTAACTTACTCTGCAGCAGAACACAGCTTGTAAATACAAGTACTATCCTGCTGCAGAGTAAAAAAACCCTCTGCAACAGCACAGGTAGACATTACCCCAGCTGGTTGGAACACGAGGGTGCTTCAGTGTGGCCAACCCCACACTGAAGCATCCTTATGCACCAACTGGCCCCTATGCAGCACATTAAGCCAGGGGGAGCAGCCCTAGACTGACCCCTGGGGTTCCTTGCCAGCTGGGGCTGTTTTGCCCTGACTCAACATGATGCAATCCCAGGCGCATGTGAAGACCCAATAAACTCAAGAGCAATAAGCTCATTCACTAATATGCACATGTAGATGTACCCAGATACTACAGCTTCCAAGGTAGACTTTCAAAGTCTTTTTTAACCGTGTTATAACAACATTTAAGTAATACCGTTTATTTAAAATTGAGGTGAAAAGAGGTCTTCAGAACAGGTGTTAAACTTCCCATTGAATTTAATGGTGTAGAACAGGATCCAAAATTGTATAGTGCCCTTGCCCTGCCCTGATCCTAGGAGGCAGCAGCACTCCATCTCCACCCACGTGTACCCCCTAAGCAATGTTCCCTCTAAGGTGTAGGGATCCATGAGCATGCCTGTTCGGTCTGTGAGCGTGCCACTTTGGTCCCACCTCCCCCTTTTGCTAAGCCTGGATCCAGACTATGCTAAGCCTAATAGACTAGAATCCTCATGTCATGGATCCTCATGCAATGGATTTTGCAATAATCCTCCAAGCACAAGACTGGGGGCTGGGGAGCCGAGCAGTTCCCTGGAGCCAGTAATGGGGCCTCCCCATTCATGATGCAGAAATCTTATGTCATGGTTAGACAAAGTGCTTTGGGTGAGTGTGATATAATTTACCCAAAGCACCTTGTCTGCCTATGTGCTTAGACTAAACACAGCTATAACCAGCACCCCCAAACTACATCAAGGTTAGGAATGATTCCTTGCACCTGCTCCTTTTCCTCTGATGCAGACACAGGTTCTGCACCATCCTGCTCTACCCTGCACACCTGAGATCTGGGGAAGCCAAGTTCTGCATGTGTCCCTGCTCCAGGAGCGAGGAGGCACATGAACTCCAGGCTGGGGAGTGGAGCAGTTCCCCAGAGCCAGCAGAGCCCAGCCCCCGCCCCTTCCTCACCTCCAGGAGTGAGGAGGCACATGGCCTTGGGGCTGGGGATTGAAGCAGTTCCCCAGCACCTGCACAGCCCATGCCAGCCCCAGCCCCCACCTCCGGGAGTGAGGAGGCACATGGCTTCGGGGTTGGGGAGTGAAGCAGTTTCCCGGCAGCAGGCCCAGCCCCAGGAGTGAGGAGGCACTCGTGAAATGAGGAGAGACCGCGCCAGCCCCTAGCCCCTGCCTCACTTTGCAGTGCCGCAGCCCAGCTCCTCCCAGGGCGGGTGCGTGGTGTTAATAAGTTAGTGTGCGACACTGTATTAAATTGTATGCCGCCGCACACGCGCGCACCTTGGAGGGAACCTTGTCCCTAAGACCAGTCCAAGTACCCCCAGGGTATGTGTACCCCCAGTTGACAACCCCTAGTCAACATCAAAAGAAAAGGGGTCATCAAGTAGACTGAGCACAAAACTGTGGACCAAGAAGTACCTGAGCGAATCTCCACAAGCCCTACTTTTTCTTTGGCTTGAGGAAAGCCATATTTAAAATGGAGCTGACAACACTTACAGGGCAAGGAGGTTGTAGAAATTCTATCGTCAATAACTGCGATTACTGAAAGGCAAGATAGTCATGGACATTTTAAGCAGTAAGTTAGACATAACTATTGTTTATTAGAGTTAACAAATCTCTTCCAGGTGCTTCATTCTGCTTTTTATGGGATGCAAAAATTATAGTATTATAAATATATCCTTTTAGTTTTCATTTAAATAGATACGCAAATAAATTGTTGAAAAAGTTTCCAAAAAGTAGTCTCAAAACAAAAAACCCCAGCTGCATATATTGGCTGAACTGTGTGCTCAGTGTACTATCTCCAAACAAAATCAGTGTAAAAGCCCCATGAAAGAACCTGGATTCCTTTGCTGCAGATCAGCAGGATCCCTGCTGCTCAGTGGCAGCTAAATGAATTTGGAATTTCTATAATATATGCATTCCATATGGGGCAACTAATACAAACTTTCAAGGGATAGCAGCAGCTAACTTATCACATGGAAATAAATCTGGGGAAAATGCCTGCAGACAGTCTCTGAAGACACTGGTTATTAGAAACAGGGCACCTTCTTCAATAAAAGATCCAGCATCCATCAGGTTTATATGTATTAATTAGCATATAGATGTCTCCTGTCTTAATCAGTGTTTACCAAGCAAAAGAAAGTTTGTTCAAATAACACCAGCAACTAGGTCCTACCTAAGCACCAGATCACTGCGTCTGAAGACCTGAAATGTATTAAAAACACACTGTAACTCATTAGCTAGGACTGCTAGCTTGTATTATTCTTCTGGACACCCTATGTTACTGCTCTGTTAAGTGTTTTTATAGCAGTATGGTGTAACAGGGAACCTGTACCCCATTACTGGGAGAAGGCTAGGGGACAAGAGTAGTGTCTTTGTAACCCGAAAGATACAAACAATACAGGAGGGGAGGCAGGCAATAGGGTTACTAGGGTGAAGCCTCGGGAAGCAAGCAGCCAAAGGGGAAGAGGAGACAGGGTTTCAGCAGTTAGCAACAGACCTGCCACAGCTGTACTAAAACCAAGCAGGGCTGACCAGACCAGACCAGACCAGAGAGAGAACACTGGGCTCATGCTGCATGACAGGATGGACCACCTGGAAGGGGAGGGGCTTACCAGTATAAGAGCCTTGCCCTCAGGCCAGCAGGCTCACTCAAGCCCTGGTTGGGGAAAGATGAGGACCTCCCAAGCAGGCTGCTATGGAGTCTGAGGTGGCAGAAAAGGGAGCCCTGGCATACAGGCAGAGAAGCCTCCTTTTTGTTCTAAGTTCATCCAGAGTGGGGATTATTTGAGTTCATCTTGTTCTTTGTTTTGTGCAAGGGCAGGCAAAATATGGCCTATGGGCTGGATCCAGCTCACCAACTGATTGGATTTGCCCTGCAAGTGGACAGTGGCTCTGGCAGCTGTGTGGCGCCAGGCAGCCGGGGCTGCTTCCAATGTGCCTGGCGTGCTCTGTCTCTGGGCTCGGGCTGCCATCAGTGCAGAAACGGAAGCATGAACCCGCTCACAGCTGTAGCATGTCCCTCCCATACCTCCTACCCACCACGTCCCCTCCCGAATCTGGACCTGGCAGCTGCTGGCTGTGTCCACAGCTGCCCAACCACAGCTGGCAGCTTCTGGGTCAGGGAACCAGTAGTTCTAACTGGGCATGTGACCCACCAACAGATAACAGCCATGGTTCTGGTAGTCTCTGATCCCTCCATCCACTAAATGAGTTTGCTAGGCACAAAGGAGAGCGCTCCAGGACTCAGGGGCAGCCTCCCAACCAACAGAGAATGAACATGGGTTTGCCAAGTAAGACAGAAAGAGTGGGGTTATACAGAGGACCTGGAGTAGGGGCAAGACTAGGGTGACCCACAGACACACCTCACAGAAGTCCTCAAGGTCTGTCCTGCCACATCTGGTTACTGCACTACTCCAGCGCATATGGAAATCAAAGCAAGATAAGCATACAGAAATCACGAAATTTCCAATAGGTCTAAGCATCTGGCCAATATTAAACCAAATGGACAGATTTTACCAGTATAACATGGGAAATACCATGAGCAGAGAATTTAGAAATGCAGCCTGACATACAAATTATAAAGAATGAGAAGCAAAATATGAATTCAAGAGCCCACTTGGAAAAAAATAAGCAATTTTTGTATAGAAGTGATCAGGCATTGAGGGGAGAAGGGCTGGTGAGAGGAGAAAGGGGACTGACTGCATCCTTTGAATAAGGTACTGGCTATTGCTAGAAACTAGATAACGGACTAGTTGGACTGACCTAGCCCAGCACCAACCATATACTAAGTTCTAGGGAAAACAGAGTTAGGTGTCAGCTAAGAAAAGTAAAAAGTTGCTTGGTGAGGAAGATAGCCTTAGTTTCTCCTTTATTTTCATATTTCAGTATATGTATTTATTCAGGCTTAGTTCCAAAATTGTTGGCACATTAGCCATCCACTGAAGTGCACTATACTGGCTGCAGAAGGCTCAGTGTGTGTGCCCATGATTTTTAGTTAAAATTGTTCTATGTTTATTCTAATCTACAAAAGAGGTAACCAGTTACCATGACAAAAGGCACCTTAGACATAGGATATTATCTAATGATATTATGCTACAGAATATTTGCAAAATCCTTTAGGTGAAAGCCTGGCCCCAGTAAAGTCAATGGCACAATACTCATTGATTTTAACAGCCCAGGATTTCTTCATTCATTATTTCTCACTGGAGGAATATCTGGAATTGTACCTACCCAAACTGTTATCGCTGCTAGTCGGCCAGGATGCTATTCTATCTCTTAATTTTTTCTTTTTACAAGAGTCATCTGATTTCACTGAAAGCTCTACTTCCTCTTTCCTGATTTCTCGTACAAGTTGCATGCGACACTGAGTAAAATCCTGAAAGGAAATCTTCCCATTTTCATCCGCTCCCAGTTGGTGCATGATCTCAGCAACAGACTCTTCCATATTCAGCTGGCGGCACACCATCAGCAAGTCATTCCTGAGAATTATTTTTTTTTAAACAAGGAGGAGAGGAGAAGAAAGGAAGAAAAAAAAAGCAATTTAGTTCATAAAAGAATACAAACCATGTCCATTAATTCACAAACACTGAAATCCAATAAGGTAACTTTGAACGTTGTCAATCCAATAAGGGAACTGTGAGGTTGACAGATTTCAATCACAGGAACGATGCCTAAACAAAGTTATAAATGCCTGTTGTTTCTTGGCAAAGCTGCACAAAACAAACCCTGACAAGCCTGCGTGTCCAGACTTCAAAATATCACATTTGCTAGGAAGATTTAGGCTCCTATTCAGATCCACTGAAACAAAATGCACCACAGAAAGAGGAAAATATAATAAATGATTATCATTAATACATAAATCCCAAACTTCATACAGTTACTAACATTTTGATTAGCAGAAACGCATATAGCCTAAGAGAACTGAACCTTGCTATTTACAGCATTCTCTAAGGAAGTTCAGAGGAAAAGCATCATGAATAGATAATATTTAAATAAATAGCCTCTCAAAGACAGGACAGAGCTATCATTTCAGCTAGGAGAGGCGGAGAAAATATCCTCTTCTCCTAAAGAGTAGTAAGTTCAAAACAAAAAACTAGGGAAGAGAAAGAAAGTAGCAGGGCAGAAGGGGGAAAGTATTACTTTGGATATTTGACTTGAAGCCTGTTCCCAGACTTTCTGACTACAAAATCCTTTAAAAATCTTAGTTGCTCCAAACATTCAAAACAAGTTACAAAATGAGAGGAATACTTTTCTTCAGTCCTGCACTCCACTCCAAGTCCCTTGAAGCCAGAAAACTGTTGTAACAAACCTGATTTGAAGGACAGCTACAACTGTGCATACCATTTAGTAATATTTTTTACTATTTTTGTAGGATTGATGAATGTAAGTGACCCTAAATAAAATGCCAAGGAGAAACCATTCAAGATCCCTGGAAGGACAGTAATTGTTTCCTTTGTCTGAGGAAAGGAAGAGCCATCTGAACACCCCTGAGCTCAGAGTGGGTGATGAGAAGAAACCCTTCTTCAGACACTTGCCTTCTACTTTTATCCCCTTCAGAAGATCTGCCTTTTTCCTCTGCTCCACAGTGACATAGGGCACAATTTGCAAAAGAACACTAGTTAGTAACTGCTGAAGAAAAATGTGGAATAAGAAATAATAAATTTAAAAAAAAAAAAGTTTAAAATACTATTTTCATAAAAATCAGTACCGCATGGATCAGAAATTGATTGATGAAGGAACTGGCAAATGATGAACAGAGTCCTTTCAAAGAACCATAGTAAATAATGCACATTAAGCAATCTATATCACAAATATCTGACACTCCTGTTAGTGAACTCACTCAGTGAAGTACTTAGAGATGGTTAAGTGATTTACTGAATCAGGGCCTTACAGGCCAAAAAATTCACTCGCTCCTAAGTGGGAAGCCTTTTCTAACAAACAAAAGGATCTAAGCCAATTTCTACAAAGATTTTATGAAAACAATTCAAGCCCCTGTAGTACAAATAGTTCTTGACAGATAAACCAGATTATCTTCCGGAGCTGCAGAGACAGCATCTGTTCCTCTTCAGGTACTCATACCGTTCTCAAGCAGCATCAGTCAAAGTGACAAAATCAGGCTTGTCTAGTTTGGCTGCTGCTTGAGAAAACTATGCACTGTAGGAGGCAAGAAGCTTGAAAAAGCTAATAGCAATAGAAATAACAACCAAAAGCATATCAGATGAAATGTGACTGTGGTAGAAAACAGCATTTCATTATCAGCCAAGAAGATGGCAAAATGACAGAATAACAGAGACCTTTGTTCTCCTTACACATTTAAGCAGTCAGTAGTATGGCACTGAGCAAGACAGAAAAATCTCTTCTTTCCAGGTAGGGGGTCTAGAGGTCCACAATCTTTGGACCCCAGTGAATTAAAACAAAATGTAAGACACCTTAATACTAACCTGAAGACAATATCTGGCCTTTGCATCAGAACCTCATTGGTGCTTCACTCTGCCTTATTTGAAAACAGAGTTAACCCCCATTTTAGCCCTTTCCTGCATTTCTACTCTTTCCTTACACCCCCTTCTCCAATACTTTTTTTCGGAACCAACCAGAACAGAATTTACGGGTATGAATTTTTAACAAAAGTAATTTTTTATTTTAATTGCATTTCCTACTGATACCAAGCAGCACTGCAAGTGGGCTTGGGAAAGAATGGGAGACATTTTATGAATAAAATAGTTATTACATGAGTAAATATTTTCAGTAATAAATATTTTCAGTACTAGTTAGGAAGCTAATAATATCAGAACGCTCTTCGGAAGATGTATATGCATAGATTAAGTATATAGAATTCCTGTATCATATATGGACAGCCTGTGTACAGCCATTTAGTGCCAGTCGACATCCATCTGTTCCAGAGGGAAAAACAGATTGGCTGGAACTTAATAAGTCTATTCCATATACTAATTCCAGAACAGCTGCCTCACCAGGCCTCCTGGCGTAGACTTTTATAGTGGAGCCAGAACATAAGAAATAATAATAATATCATCGAAGACTGTGTACTTTGGCCAAAAAATTCCCCTAATAAATCAAGCATGAATTTATTTTAAAAGATATAAATCACACCATGTGCTGACTAAAAATGACTGATAATTCCTATTATAATATAGATTATTTTTACTTCTCTTTCAAGAGAAAAGGAATTCAGTTATACTGATAAAAAGATAACATTTTAACATCACTTTTCTTAGTGCCCATATACATTACTGTTTATATATATTATTGTGGGCCAATGGTTACAGCTACAACACTGGACAACTGAGACCTAGGTTTAAGCTCCTGAATCACCAACAACTTCCTGTGCTTTTCTTAGTAGCGTTATAGCTCATTTCCTCATCTGTAGAAATGAGGCCAACAGTACTGCTCTACCTACAAGGAAGATGTAGGGATAAAGTTTACAAAGCACTTGGGTACTGTAGAATGGAGGCCAAAGGAGTGCATAAAACAAGTCTAAGTGTCAGCTTGCACATAACCTAAAATAAGAATTTTAACATCAAAGGAGAACAGAGGAATGAATGCTATAAGACTCTGCTAATTTTAAAAAGTATGCAGTTGGGCGATGACTTTATTGGTAGATACCCAGCTTGGTATTTCCCTGCTCCATCAGTGCAATATTTAAACAGGAATTTTTTTTCAACCTGGGAGCCCTGTTTCTAATGTAGTCTGAAAGCATGTGAAGAATGAGTGATGAAGAGCTACTCTGGATTACATGAAATTGTTTTTATAATAAGATAAACAAAAATTAGTCAATTAACAAAGACCAGATACCAGATAAGTTATTGATCTATTTCATTCATATCCGAGACCACCATTCTGAAATGACATTAACATCATCTGTTTCTAGCCTCAAAATAGTATTTTTAAAAATGGGGAAAGGTTTTTTTAAGGAACCTGTTTAAAATATACATAAGTTACCTAGACATATTACATTTATTTTTCTTCATTAAATAATCTGTATCAAGATAAACACCTAACTGAAACAAATATTCCCTTTCCATTACCTTACTTAGGAATTCCCCCCAAAATATTCTGAAGCAAAAAATTAAATATTTTAAAGAAACTGGTATTTCAACTACTTCTAATGATGATATTGAAGTTTATGAGTGGAATTTAGTAGGTGTGGAATATACAATGGCCCTGGATTAATTCTAACAGAAGAATTCTATTTCTATGAAAATATCTTTAGGGATAAAGTAAGAAAGAAGAGGTATTAAATAAAAATTAACCAACTAACTAAATTATTAAATCAGTATGCCTTTCAAGGTTTTCCATCAAGTTTTAGAGGTTCTCCAAGGCTAGAATCCAGCAAACAGTCAGACAAACAAATGATTAACTTAATCACAGGCATCATGTTATACCTCCACTAGATCTACTCCCATTCCTATAGGTAAAGGTCTGCTAAAACACTTAGTTGGACTGGAGCCTAAGTGATGCAAACACTGGTCTGAGGAATCTTTTTTTAAAAGAAATAATCAGACTATTTAATCACTGGTATTCTTTCATTATTTCTTCTTCTTTTGGTGCTAATCCAAACCACAGTGAAATTAAATGAAGTTTTTTCAATTACCTTTTTGGAATTTGGATCAGACTCTTTGTAATGATGAAATACATTAGACGTAGCTGACAACAGAATATGATCAGCGCTTCTATGCACATGTAGATGGATATTTGCAAAGAGGCCTAATCAGTTTGGAGGTACAACTCTCTGGCCAGATCCAGATGTGCAGTCATGTGCAAACTGTGGCACCGCACTGAGGCACCCTGTGTCCCAGCCAGCCCCCGCCCCACTGCAGCACATGGAGCAATGGGACAATGTGCCCTGCTGCAAACTGCACGAGCAGGGGCATGCACTGCTGCACAAAGTAACAGCACAAATTTGTGCCACTAATATTTGTGCTGCTGCAAATGCGTGCCCCTTCTCATGTGGATGCAGCATCTGAGGTCTCTTCATGACTTGATGACGTATGTATTTGCATGTCATGTGCTATGGCTGATATGTTCAAACTACACTGTAACTATTTTGGCACATTATGACAATTCTCCTATAATACCTAAGTCAGTAGGTATTTGAATCACTGCTTACATACCACATGGATGAATACTAGAGAAAAAACTAAGACTGTAAATAAACATCCCATCTGATTGTTTGAGCTGGATCAAGAGAGGAGCAGAACAGTTATTTACAGTCCTTTTAGGTTGCATTGCTGCTCCTGCACCAGTAGGTGGCTGGAGAGAGTACTCATCCTGGGCAGCTTGTCATTGTGGGGCATTTCCCTAACCTTACAGATAATACCATTATGTCCCAGGAAAAAGTGATAGCACACTTTATCCCTCATACTTTGGTGGGTCTTGTACATCTGTAGAAGCCAGGGACAAAACACTTGTCCCTGGGACAAACATCAAGATAGAACAAAATGAGTTTTTAAAAAAAGAAACCACAAAACTTGCACAGATTGGATCTTCCCAAATATAAAAAAAACCCTCAACACTTCTAGGGCCCATTTCTCCTTTTGTAGTTCTACACCTATAACTGCACTGACTTAATCAATTTACTCCTAAAATACCCCCAGGGAAGTCAGTCCCATTATCTTCTTTTTAAAATATTCTTTTAAAAATGTAGTCTTTAGGACAAAATTCAAAGCACAACCAAAAGACAACAATAATGGTTTATGTATACACAAAGATAAGTCAAATGAACACTTCACCTTTGAGATTAGATGTCAGTGAGCAAGATTTGACCCTAATAGAATCATCAGCCTAATGAGGTTGTGTCTGTAAGGTGTAAAAGAGAAAGTTTCTGCACCAAGGATTTCAAAGAACAGTTGAGATTAAAAAAAAAAAAAAAAAAATCTG
>NW_017729024.1:77572155-77575096 GCF_001723915.1 Gavialis gangeticus
TAAAAAAAAAAAAAAAAAATCTGTCCTATGTACATGATTTGCATTTCTAGATCAATCTGTAGGCAGCTGGTGATCTCTTTGTAATAGTAAAGTGACAAAAATGAAAATCCTCTTCTGCCTGAGACTTTCATCACACTTAAAAGAATTTGGGAGAAGTTATCAAAATAAAGTTCTCTCTAGCTCCAATTACAGAAGTTTGTTAAGTTCCTATATCTACTGATAACACAATATGCATCATCAATCTCTTAGTTTCCCTTTCTTCACATTATCCTGCTAGAGTTTCCCCTACTAGACATGGCCCAGACTGCTGTGCCTGGGCCTCACATACTGAGCCTCTGTGTACCTAAGTTTCCTGGGTCTCAGTAGCCACCAGTCACTATCTACCACAATCACAGGATCACAACTTAGTCCCTGCTCCCAGTTTTTCCTGATCAGCAGCAGACAAATCTCACTGAGCACAAAAGCTGCAAACAACTTTCTTGAGCCATCATGACTGCTATGCGATTCGATCTGAAACAGACGGACAGAGATCTGGTTTTTGCCTCTCAGTTAAAAAGAATGGAAAGTTTCCAGAGCCCTCCTAAAAATGCTTGTAGACTGGTTATGTACAGGCATTCAGTTTCTATTGGGAGAGAATCACAGTTCTCCTGATAGAAACCACAAGTGTGCTGATAATTCAAGATTTTCTTATGGATTTTTTAAAAATGACTACTCTGAGAAAAAATAACTCAAGAACAAGTAGGGCTAAATTGCTCCTGAGAGTTTCTCCTGGGATACTAAATGTCTGCACACTTCCCCCAGCTTAATTCTTCCCAGGGACCAAGAAGAGTAGAACTGGTGAAAGGCTCCCTTGCCTTCCCAGGACCAGGGTCTGAAGCCAGCACGGGCCAGCAGGGGGGGTTTTCTGGGAGAGGGTGGGCACGGGAGGCAGCACTCCTGCCCATCCCATAGACTGGGAGAAGAGGAGGGACAGCTGCTCCCCACCTGCCCTGCTTCTCACACCAGAGTTCACAGCTAAGCAGTGTGGGTACCAGGCAAGGGAAAGCTGGCTGAACCAGGAACCAGGCTGGGAAAAGTCTCTCCTGAGCCCAGCTCCTGCCCCCCCTGCTCAGCTGAGCAGCAAGGGGGTAAAAGAGAAACAAGATGGTGCGGAGCTGGGTTCAGGTAGGTTCTCCCTAGGGAAACAGGGCAAAGACCCCACCAACTCCTTACACAAAAGTCCCAGATGTGTGGGGTGGGCAGGAGCTTTACCACACTGCTCTGTCCCCTCAGTTCCCTGGTACTGGGAGCCTAGCAGAGTGAGCACTGCTGCATGTCTCCTGCCTACTTCTCACACCAGGGACTCTCATGTGAGAAGCAGGTAGGGGACTTTATCCTACTGCTCCAGTCCCCCCTGGAACAGACTGGAGCAACCCATGCTTTCACCGACCAGGATCACCCCAGTCTGGGGAAGGTGCAAGGAACAGTGGAGAGGGGGAAATTTGCCACCACTAGGCATAAACACTTGTAGGCAGCCACTAGCAAACTAATCCAAACTACTGCCATCATGTCACAGTCCCAGTCAAGTTTCGCAAGGCTGCTGTGCTGGCACTTCCAGGGAGGTTTCTACAGGTTCCAGCCACTATGGTACACTCTCTGTTACTTGTTCAGAGAAGACAGATCTCACAGACCTGCCTGCTCTCAACTACTACAGGCCATCGTTCTCCAAAAATATCCCAGGAACAAAAGCACACCCTTTCCTAGAGATCCATTATGTGGGTAGGTGCTCTTTGTCTTAAGTCTCCCAAAGCAAGTAGCAGTTGAAGCACAAAACATACAGGATTCTAAAGGATTCACATAGGTTTATAAAGCAAATGGCTCTTTACTTAGCTAGCATGGGAAAAAAGATCTAGGCACAAAAAACACACACCTATATACATTCCCTCCATTATTCCACCACTTTTGGGCTTTCCTTTAGGCTTATAGTAGAGTCCTTTGGGACTCCAGATTCCCCTCCTCCAGTTCACAGCTCTCTTCTGAAACATGGATTCTCACTCACTTGGTGCGGTCCAAGTGAGACCTCTTCAACCCTCCACAAGTGAACAAAGCTCCTCTCTTATAAAAACATGCCCCCTGCTCCTCACTCTGGTCCACAGTTTCCTGTTTGTCCAAAGAGCCAACACATTTTTCCTCCTGAAAGTTCTTTATAAGTCACTTGTCACATGCATCCCTTTGTCCTGTTTGGCAACTTCTCCACCCTCCACTTCCCATTTCCCACAGAGAGGTTGGAAGAACTTGTTAAGAACATGTTCTTCTAGCTTCAGCCAGCCCATTGTCTCCAGCTGTTTCCACCTGCATATGTAATCATTTAGGTTTAACAGCTTACCACTGTCCCTGCTCTGACAGTTACGTGACACAGACCACTTCATGGCACACACAAGACCCGCCAAGAGATTCCAGGATATTTCATAATATCAGCTAGTTACCTTTGTAATCACTGAGCCCACCCCCCGAAAAAAACACTTAACACCTGAGCAATTTTAAGTAGCAAAATTTCAGACAAAAAAAGTATGTTAAGCTAGAAACACTTCACTTTCAGGAGGATGGAATCATGTTTCTGTACTTGGCCTAATAAAAGCTATCACCCACAGAAATCCTTGCATCTCGCATATTTCTGTTTTTCTTAATATTTTCATGAGCAATATTACTATAATAAAAGAGATATAAAGGAAAAAATATAACCCCCTCTGTTTTCAGTTTACCAACTTTTTTGCATGCCCTAGATCCTTGATCAGGCAAACAGTGAAACTAACTGTACATAATTAGGTTTCAATCCTGCAAAGGGACCCATGAGAGCACAAGGGCCCACATGCTCATGCCTCATTACAGAATCAAGTATGCAATTAGTTCTCCTTGATGTTTTTGTGAATCTTTTTTTTTTTTTTTTTTTTTAAATACAAAA
>NW_017729024.1:77575239-77579920 GCF_001723915.1 Gavialis gangeticus
TTTTTTTTTTTTTTTTTTTTTTTTAAATACAACAGTGTGGGGGGGGGGAAACCCTTTAAGAATTAGAAATTGTGACTAAAACCACAGGAATTGTTTCAGTATATAAAATGTATTTAACCCATTTTTAAATTCACTAGATTTGAAACCATTGGTATCAATACCCACTACGATATCATCATGCAAAACAAGTCGTTATCAAAAGGAATATGAAGTTACGTAGATTTTCTCTCTCTTCTCTTGCTTAACAAGAATGAGAACAGCCAATCAGATGAGTTACCATAAGAAAGCCCAATTAATCAGCAGCTTAAATGTGAGGTTTAAGGAGGAAATGGAAACCAGATCTATACAAATACCCCCAAACAAAATCTAATATTGAGTACTGCAGCTAGGATACACTATGAACTTAAACTCAGCCCAAGTTATCTGGAAGGCCTGCAAAGATTCACAAGTCGTCAGTGAAGCTGTAACTGGGCTCTAGTTCAGGCCCTCCAATCTCTGATCCCCCTTTATGATTATCTTAGGGAAGTGAGAAAGGTTTACTCTCTTCAGTATTTCACTAGCTTGCCTCTTTTGTTCACAGATTTTCAGGATGTCTTCCACTCCATACCTAAAAATTCTGGTGCACTGCAAATACCCTGAAACCACTATCAGAAAAAGAGAACTTCTGGGCTATGCAAATTGCTTGTCACTGAAACAGTACCAACTGGAACAAAATTACTGTATTTATCCAAATCCAAGATGACAAATTTAAGACAACTCCCCAGTAATTAGATTTTATACATGGAAAAAGATAAATTTGTTATAACAACTGTCCATTCTTAGTATCTAATTATTGGAAGGTCATCTTAAATGTACCCACCCCCACCACTGCAATGGAGAAAGCAGCAGCAGGGAAACAAGGGGGAGCAAGGAGACTGGGATCAGACCGCCTGTCCTGCCACCAAGGTTTTCCTTCCATCACTTGCTCCCCATAGTGCCTTCATCCCCCAGCACTTACCCGCCTGCCACCTGCCCCCCTGTCACTTGTCCACCTCCCCAGCCACTTGCCCTGAACCCCCTGCCTTCCCCATGCCTCCTGCTTCTGTTTCCCCTTGCTTACACAATGCAGCAGCTCTGCATCTGGCTCCAGCATGCAGTGCCTGGCCAGGCAGCAGTGGCAACTCCAGCCCCAGAGCCTCAGCAGCTACCCTGCCATTTAGCCTCCCCTGTGCTCCCCCTCCACTGCTACACAAGCCCCAGTCAGACAGCAGCAACAGCTGTGGCCACAGATCCAGGTCAGAGCCAGAGACACCACCTGACCCAGGCTGATACTCAAATCCAAGATGAGGCTTTTCCCCCTGTGCTGAATGGGGGGGAAAAAACCCTGTCTTGGATCTGAGTAAATATGGTACTCCACTGGGTAAATGCAAATTCAGAGCCTGACATACTCAAAAAATACACAGCAGTAATGTCCTACTTTAGAAATTCCATGATCCCTACATTAAAAAGAAAACCTGGAACCCCTGAGTCTCACTTCTAAAAAAAACAGAGAGGGTCAGTTTCCTACGTCCAAATCCTTTCTACATGCCTGGGAACAGGAAAAGTACCAGCTTGCGTGACTTTGAGAAATAATCACAGAGATGAGGGTCCACTGACTAGCTTTAACAATAAACTGTTTCTATAATAGTCCACAAATAGACTTCAAAGCTGTAAACAAACATCATTCTTCCTTATTGCACTTGGAGAAACTGGCAGTTTAATTGCCAGATTAAGGGCCAGATTTCCAAAAGTGATTCATGGATTTATGAGCACAAGCCCTAAAACTAGGATGACCATATATCCTGAGCCAAAACAGTCCTGGATTTTGAAGGCTGGTCTCAGCCAGCCAGTTACTCAAAGTTAAAATGACTGTCCTGGAATCACAGGGGCATGGGGCACAGTTCAGTGAGGAGGTGGAGGGGCAAGGTATGCCAGGCAGGCACCACTGCTGCCTGCCTGCCTTGCACACCATGCCACTCTGCCTCTGCCTGAAGCAGCACCACAGACTGGGGCGGGGGGGAAGGAGGAAGCAGCAGTGTCCTGAATTTCCCATGGTCCCATATACTTACCCTACCTAAAACCCAGTTTTTTTAAACTCTCCCTTATAATTTTCAAGGCGTGGCCTCTTAATTTGGGAGCCCAAGCAGACAAAACCCACACCTCATTTTCAGAAGTGCTCAATATCCACAACCTCAAGCAAAGTTCATGGGAACCATATGTATTCAAGGCCTTTGCACATGAAGTGCCTCAGAGCAGGCACCGAAAATTAGAGGCCACTTTTGAAAACACTGGTCTGACCCTATCTGCATCTTCATGGGCAGTGTGGAAATACACCAGTACTTTAGATAAATTCTGTGCATTTCTGAATATCACTGCCCGGGTAACTGGGGAGTTGTTTTTATCAAAAGGAAAACCTAGGTTCAGAGCAATTAAGTAACTTGCCAGGGGGCATTATAGTCTACTACATCAATCAGGAAAGCAGTTGTTCAGGGACAAGCTCTAAAACTGATTTTGACTGTGTCTACCTCCATTTAAGCACAGTTCTGCTGAGAGAAACCTATGCAAGGCAAAATGTTGCCAAAGCTTCTGCTAACTGTAACCACACCTTGCACCGCTCCACCATTTCTGCCAGGGAAGTCCCATTTTAAAACACCCATCCTGGGTGTCCGGCTAGTTTGGTGAAATAAATGCTGTTGTCCTGTTTCCAGCAGAATGCCCAGAACAGGCGTTTAAAACATATCACTATGCTTTCCTTCTTCCCCTGATCTTCTGAAATACTGCTTGAACACTGTTCCCAGTCCCTGAGCTGTTTTCCAGTGCACTCAGCTGAGACCAGACTTTAGAAACATCTAAGAACCCACTGGAAAGTACCCTATTTTGAGACCATGGAAATATGGTCACCCCACGGTCAGATGCAGGGAGCTGCAGTGGTGCAGTTACACAACCCTTCACTGTTAAGATCACCAGTCTCAGCAGGCAAAGGCATGTACAGGGAAATCTCTGCACAGGCACAGCAAGCCTGCTGCTACCACTGCACTCCCTTTTTCAGCATCCTGAATCTGTTACTGGGTCACCCTAACCAAGTATCTACTGTGTAAGCCAGACTCAGGCTTCCTAGTCAGGAACATGACAATCAGCCCCACCCTGGGTCTGTGTTGTAACCTCCATGCTAGTTTTATCCTCCAAAGTAAAAGGAAGCATTCAGACACAGAGGTGTTACAGGGCACATAAACCCACGTCAAGGGCTACGGAAGCCTTGGGTTTTGGGTCCGTGGTATCACCCAGTTACCCCCCTGCAGCATTTCTTTGCAGGCTCTCCTGTTCCTCTCTGCTCTTATGGGAGGTCTTCTAAACCTCTCAGCTGGGCTCTGCCCTAATCCTGTCCCTTCCACCTGCTGGCTGCACCCTCAACAGAAGAAGGCTGACTGCTCTCTCTTCTCCTTTAAAGAGACAGCTCACCCTGCTTCATCCATCCCCGTGTCACCAGCCAATTGTGCAGTTCTACACACGTGTCCATAATAAGAAAATATGTTGCATTTGCAGAAGATATTGCTCATGTAATGTAGTGACAGTAATGTAACGGACAGTGGACTACCTAAGGTATCATGTGTTTAAACAGAGCTGAACAGCTTCAAAAATGCATAGTCCAGAGGGCAGCAACATACAGCCCACTGACCAGACCCAGCCTGCAGAGCCATTTAATCCACCCTGCAGATATGGGGCTTTTGCAACAGTGGGGAGTCCCCACTGGGAGCACCCCGGGGAAAAACAGCAGCAGTGGCTGAGAAGGCACCGGCCTTTCCACCTCTGACCTGAACTTAGTCACTGAGGCCCACAGTCTAAAAAGGTTGCTGCCTGCAGTGTTAGTTGGGGCAAATTCTAGACCCCTTATTGTCCATTCAAGGTAACTGTAAACATTGAAAAAGACGATAAAACCCTGCCTATCCTTTGCAAGTACATTGTTTTCTAACACATTTGTAAATACAGCATTCTTTTCAAATCTAGATATGGCCACAGGGAAGGGAAGCTGCTGTCCCTTTACAGTTTATGCCTTGAAGCATATGACCTTTAATGCCGTCTTTTGTGCACTAAGTTACCCATTATTTATTTATTTACTAGATTTGTGCACCATCCTTCTCAAAAAGACTGGGGGCAGCTTACATTGAAAAGAGAGTAAGAATTATAGAAACAAAAGAAAACAGTAAAACAAGAAAACAACCCCCCAGCGAAAGAAAAAAAATTCAGAAGAAATCCACACCACCCACTGCTGCTCCCTTGCCTCTGGCCAGGGACAGTGTCATGTGTTCCTCCCCACAGATATAGCATAGACAGCAACAGCTAAAATTCATCCAATTCAGGCCTCACAAGGTTCCAGCCACATTCAGGACAGAACGCCTTTTGGAATGAAGAGATACATCAGTGTCCATATTAATTCAGTTTTATACTGTCAAGAGACTTTTTTTTTTAATAAAAGCCAGTTTGTTCCATAAGTGATACAAAAATCTGTCTGCTATAGAAACCCAAATTCATTTCATGTATACTACCAAACAGCTCTTCAACAGTAATCTCCTCACACCTCCCCCACATCCTTCAAAGGATCCGGTGACTAAAGACAAAACAATAACAGACCCGGTTATAGGTCAACTCCTCAAAAACCAAGAGC
>NW_017729024.1:77584920-77594480 GCF_001723915.1 Gavialis gangeticus
ACCAACCTCTCTTTTCAATCTGCATTCAATTCCCTACCCACATATGTATTCCCACTCCCACACCTCATATACAGGACAGTCCCCTCTCCTTACTGTTCTTCCTCCCAAGCTGTACCCTCCTTTTTCAAAGGGGATGGGTGGGGGGGAAGGTCTCCAAAACCCATTCTTAATCCCCTTCCCTACAAACCCAGGGGGCAACACCAGTTTAGCACAAATTCATCTATGGTAATCAGTGCTAAAATTAATCCATCACTAATTGTTCCATCTTTTAAAATACCCATTGTACTTATAAATTTGGGATCATATATGATCATTTTTCACACCTGTTTTACTCAATGGCTATTAAACCTGTTTTGGTTTAGTGACACAGAAGCTCACATGCAGACATAAGTCTACTCAGATTTTCCCCACAGGCTCACAAATAACTACCATCCTAGAAAAAAAAAATCCTTTATCTTACTCATCCTCTTTCAAAGCAAGTAGTTCAGCAATACTGAAAGCCGATTCAGTTTCTGTAGTGATTTTGAAAAATGAGACCCAAGACAACTTAAACTTTCTGGCAATTTTTTCCTAGTAGATGGGAATCCTAAAGAGGGCAAAGAATGCAAAATATGACAAACTTCCTGCTGTGACAAATCTAACTGGCAGCTGTTGTTCAGGAACAAGCCCTTAATTTTAATCGGTGCTTAATGCAATACATTTGTTCCCATCACTATTAATCAGTCAGAAAGACTGCTAAATTGATGTCTCTACAATTAATCTCTTATACACATATTTGTGTGCCACCATGTATTCTGGGGCAAAATAGGCCTATTGCTGGAAGATTCCTGGGTTCTCTGTCACTTTACTGCCACAGATTGATTTCTATTTAAAAATGGAATTGTAAATTAAATATGAAAATATGGAAAAAGTAATCACAGAACCCTTTATGCTACTCATTTTGATACAAAATGCCATATATTTTGGGGTTTATCTACATGTTCATTAATGTGCTTTAGGTAATGCACATTAAATCTAGTACCTCTATTGTGAAGTACTAGAAAAACGCACATTAGCCTATTTTAATGTGCATTAGCTAAAGAGCATGGGTTTTTTGTGATGCTTTAATGTACATTAAGCACATGTGTACGTGCCCAATGTCTGCATACTTCCCTTTTCAGCATGCCGAATACTTCTGTATTGAAAATGCATAACTGCATAACATAAGTTATCAACTGAGGGGGAAGCTGGAGGTTTCAACAGCCAGTATGGGCTTTGGGCATAAAGGGAGTAACAGGAGACTGAACTGACACTGACATATTAGCTGGACATGTTTGCTGAAAATGATCAACAATGACACAGTTAACAACGTTAGGATTTGAAATGCAGGTGTCAAACCTAGCATACCCTTGAGATCAGTGAGGCAATCCACACAGATATACTATTTCAGATGGTTTGAATTTTCAAAAGACAAGAGGCATTGGTTTATACACGTTGGTTCAAGACTTTCTTTACTACCGTAAGGGATAAAAACAAAATTTACCCCACACACACACACACACACACACACACACACACACACACACACACACACACACACACACACACACACACACACACACACACACGAGACTGAGCACGAGCGCAGGAATTCTGCAACAAGGATTGAATACCATGTCACTGAATACATGTAAGTCACTGGAAATCAACCAACAATTTACAGTACCTAAGAAACACTGCACCTAATAAGGCAAGCACACAGAAGGCCTTATAATTTATATCTGTAATTATAAGATTCAGAAAGTATCTACAAGACAGTTATGTTCTACTACAGTGGTTTTCAACCTTTTTTCATTCGCAGACCCCTAAAAAAATTAAAATGGAGGTGCAGACCCCCAGTGTGGGTTTTCACATACTTTTGATTGATCCTGGTCATCTTTTGAGGACCCCTAAAACATAGTTTAGAGACCCCCAAGGGATCTGCAGACCATAGGTTGAACAGCACTATTCTACTAAATGTAGAGAAAACACAACTGATGGGGATGGCACAGCCCATTCAGATTCAGAGAGGAAAGATGCAGCTGAAATTCTTCATTTTCTGCTCTGGCAAGAAGAAAAAAAACAGCAATCGGAGATAAAGAATGTAGAAGTTGTCTAGCGTTGGCTACACCTAGAATCTAACCCCAGCAGTCTTTCCTGCCTATGATCTTGTAAGGGCACTTCCAGCCCCTAACATCTATGAAACTGAAAACGGTTTGTTAATACAACCTGTTGCGTCATCATGGATATGACCTGGGCATGAGGGAATCAGGGCTCAGAAATGGAGCGTCTACAATACCATAGGTCCATAAGCCAAGCCAAGAGTCACAGTACCAAATGTCAGTCCAAGTCCAAAAGTTTGTGCCAGAGGATCAAGCAAGTCTATGATGGAGGCCAGGCCCAGGTCAGCAGCTGAGGAATCCAACAGGTAGAAGGAGATAGGCAGGAGAGTCTGAGGCAGTACCATGAACACTGTTGCAGGGACAAGGCCCTGCAAGAAGTCAGAGGGTTTCAGAGCCCTGGGCCACGTGATCTCATTGGGAACCTCACCAGAGGGCCCAGGCTGGCCAGGGTCCAGCAGCTACTTGGTGGTGTCACAACGCAGGACTCTGCCCACCAGCCTGGAAAACCTAAGCTTGAGTCCCAGGCCTCCTGACACCTGTTTCAAAATGCTTTTAGTTAAAACGTTTAGTTAACTAGCATGTTTTGAAATATATTTCCCTAGGCACAGGCAGACTCTAACAAGTTAACAGCACAGAAGAGGAGTTTCCTGGGAACTCAGGAGAGGAAGTGGAAGGAGGCAGAGTGGAGACAAAAAAAATTATTTAGGACATCAGGGAAAAATCTTCCTGCTCAGAAATATACAGGTAGAACAAATAGGATTTAGGTTATTGCAAAAGCTATTGTGAAAAAAAATAAAGCACCGGAAGCAACTATACAACATAACACTAAAGAAAATATAAACATGAACAGAAAACTTTCACTCAGGCAAAATCCAAACAATGAACAGAATCAAAATCACGCAACCCCCTCTAGAGGATTGATTTTATCAACAAGCTTACAAGCATGTACAGAGTTCACCTCACACCTTCTGCTCAGCCTGATTACTGCCAAGACCCCTTACCCGCTGTCTGGCGCATACGCGAGGCTACACTATCTAAAAAGCTACTCATCCTTGTGGAAACAAGTGCAAACTCAGCTGCCTCAGTGAGTCGACATTTTAACCCTGACCCAGCAGGATAAGTATCTACGACTACCAGAGGGAGATATTTTAGGAGACAACTACCAGCCTGTTAAAAGAACTTCCATTAACTTTAACTGAATTGTTTTACAACAGGAACACCACAATGCATGCATGATTCTACTTACCAGAAATAAAGTAATTAACCTTTTCGAGGATTACTCTGTATGTCACACTGATGATACAAACCGCATCTCACAACTTGCAAAGGTATCATCCACTTTCTTCACTAGCAGCATCTTCTAAGGAGACTGAACTATTGCTGCTATAATCAGTCATTGTAAGGAAAGAGCTTTCACTATTCTGTGCTTTGTGCCAATCAGCTAGCTTGAGTTTTCGCAAACAGAATATCTGATGAAGCCCACCAGTTTCACTTCGGAGTAGGGACAACTGTGAGGGATCCATCTCAGACTTCAAAGGTAGCACAGGTTTTGTTATCTAATTAACCCATTATTACATTTAGTCCTGAACAGTGCTATTTGCTGGAAGTCCTATAATTACTGGCATTACACAGATACATTCTGCATTATTAAATTTAAGAATTTAGTGTCCAATAAAATTCTCAGTAGGAGTCATGCATTAAATGTGCTCATTAAAGCTAACCATGCTAATTAACACCCAAGTGCTAGGAAACAGTTACTAACCTAGATACGTTCCAGGCACGCATCACTGGTTCTAGCAGAGGCATAGGAATGCTCTCAATAAAGAGTACCTTTCAAAAGCTCCATACATTTAGCTCATCCATACTTACCTCGAGAAGCCCGTTACTACCTGCTTCTGATAAAGCCCAGTTAGACAATCTCCTGGCTTTACCACTTTCTACCCCTTACTTATTGAAATTTAAGAACAAAACTGCTGCAAACTGTAGAAAACCACACAAAAAAACTTCTTTCAGGTTAGTTCCTTACCTAAAAGGATATATGACATGCGCTGTGTTAAAAGAAAAATTCAGCGCTCGGAAGTTGGCTATTCACAATTCAAGAGGAAGGATCAGAAGAAAGTTTACTGGTTTGCCACCTATCTCAGAGGCTGCCCTGACACATGGGAACAACTACTGAATTAGGTACACAAGTCTAGCCAATACATGTGAGGGAAGTAACTAGCACCAGCAAGGCTGCTATCAACTATCAGTGGACATGGTGGGAGAAAGAAAATATTCAAGAGCAAAGGCATCCGGTGTCTCTTGGGTGACTAATGAGTAGAAGGCTAAGTGTCTAAATCTAATTTTTTGATCCTCCAAATCACCAGTCAGCTGCTGCTATCCTGCTGATCTCACGTATCAAGTCCTGAGATGCCTAAAAGCTTGACAAAGCAAGTTTCCCAGGCACCTCAGTTCTGTTTCTGCACATGCCCAGAACTTCCTCAAGTCTGTATAAACCAAACAGCTCAGTGCCCATGTCACACAGTATTCCCACCGGGATTCACAAACAAGGCATTCATCCGCACATCTCACACGAGCCACTCAATCCAGCAGGCATTCACAGTGTGTGCCTACCAGATCAGGCTCTATACAAAATGCAGTTGCGGCTGCCACTTTCCTTCAAAGCACGGCCCCCTGGCTATCCTTTCAACTATATGACTAAGCCTTTGATCTAGCAATTGACTCTGCATGTGGCTCTGTGTGATTTCAGAGTTGTCTGCTGAAGCCCTACTGCAAAAGCAGGACTTAAATAACTACGCGTGTTTAGCATGTTACTGAACAAGTCCCACCCAGCCTTCTAGTGGCATTCAAAAGTAAACTGGCCAAGAACTGAAAGTAGAAATGAAGGGACATATATATCATGCTGTAGTGGAAGGTACCCAATTGAGAAAGAATCCCACAATTTGGGCTGTTAACTTATTGTACTATTTTTCCTTTGTCCTCCAATATAATTTGGCCAGATTGTGGCTGGGCACCTAGACAAACCCTTTTTTAAACAAATTAGTTGGCAAGTGTGGATGGAGCAAAGTTACTGTCACAAAACTAAGGTGCTCGCAGGGTGCCTTGCATGGTTTTGAGTTTAACTGATATGGCACACGGTAGTCTCTATGTATAGGTACCATCAAGCTGAATTTAGGTTTATTGTCCTTACATTTGTGTGTGCTGCATTTTTTAATATAAAATGTGTCTTATATGTTATTATAAGGCCAGGATTGCGCATTATTAACGTGACTTTCAAGAGATAAACCATGAATTGGTACCTAGAAAAGACTTAAAAGCTACATCTGACATGAGTGTGTTTACTCAGGAAGAAGTGCTCCCAGACAATGACAAATTTACATTTTAAAGGAAGAAACCCTAACGTGCACCATTTTTCACTATGGCTTAGGGATAGTCGATTAATATTTTCCATGTCTGGAAGGATATACATACTCTCCTGATCTTAATTAGATCAAGGAAAACTTTTAGTCTGGCGCATAAAAAACATGTACCTTTGGGGGTAGAGGAGGCAGGAAGTTAAATGCATAGTATGCCTCCCTCCCCACCCCAAGAATCCAATAGGGAGGTATGCGAATAGCCCAGTAAGTACTTAAGCGTACCTTGAAAGCATGGCTTTGCCTTCAGTTTCCTTGGCCTATGGAAACACTGGAGTCCTTCAGCTTGAGTAAAGCAGGCTGAATAGAGCAAGCTGCCCAAAGAAATTACAGGAGGCTCTGCCAGAGAGAGAGGTCAAAGGTAGATACCACTTTCTAACCTTTCAGTTGAGAGGAACCGAAGCTTTGGATTTAAGTTGTGGACTAAGAACAAGTTACTGTTCTGATCATTTTTTTTTGTGCATTTTTATACCTCTGCCTGTATCTCAACATACAGTTACTGATTTCTCACACTTGTTCTTGCTTTTATAATGATAGTTTCACAGTTTCTAGGGTCGGAAGGGACCTGAGCAGATCATCAAGTCATGCTTGGCAGGAAAGAGTACTGGGGCCAAATGACCCCAGCAAGGTGTTCATCCAGCCTCCTCCTAAAGGCCCCCAGGGCAGTAGCCAGCACCACTTCTCTTGGAAGTTGGTTCCAGATCCTAGCCACCCTGACCATGAAGTAGCGCCTCCTGATATCTAGGCTAAATCTACCCTCTGCCAACTTGTGACCATAAATCCCTTTATCTTTTTAACTCACTAATTAGCAATGTTAAATGCAATTCCAAAGCACTTTACCACACAAACTGATCTTCTCCAGGAAGGGGATCCAACTTTTCTGAGCATGACTGGACAGAAGTGTGATCCTTCTAGCTAACAAAATCCCTTCTGCTACGAGCTGGCAAGGCATGAGCAAGACCAGTAAGGCTGAGGCACCACAGGCCTGGAACATCTCAGCTGGTTCTTAGCTGCCAAACAGCAGACAGAAGAGAAGGGTTTGGGACAGAAAAGAAACCGTGAAAGTGCAAGAGCACTCTAGGAGTGTGTCTCAGGGGAGTACCCCTGCTGCACCCAGGATCAGGGTGTGTCACAATCACTTTAAAATCATTAAAAAAATCTGCATTGAAGACAAGTCAGCTGGGGCACTTACACACAGAGTCTGCTCTGATGCTCTAGAAATCCAGCATGTCAGAACAGACTTAATTAATCGAGTCTGCTGGAGCATGTACATTGATGCGCACTAGCAGCCTCATGCATCACATGCATCAGCAGTGTAGCCAGCCTCCATGCTGAGAAAATGGCAACAGTGTGCTTTGAACTAAAACACATTCAATGTCCTTTAGTATAAAGTGCACCACTGCCATTTTCTCTGTGTGGAGGCATGCTGCACCACTGATACACGATGTGCGGGCGCTTTTAATTTGCACGGCTAGCTAATTAAAAGCGCCCAGGACCGCATCAGAAGCACGTGTAAAAATGCCCCTAGTGTCTAAATTGAATTCAGAAAACAGTTCAGCATCCCTATGAATAAGGTTAGGCTCACACGCAAAGGGACTTAAGTGCCTGGCTCATGTAGCAGAACTCACAGCCCTAAATGAGCTGAGGTTATCAACCGGGGGTATGCATATACCTGGGAATACCTGGGAAGGCTCCAGGGTGTAGGGGGCAGTGGTGTGGAGAAGTGGGGGCTCGGGCCACCAGCACATTGCACCACAATGCACCACCAGCAGTTTTGTTTTTGCCACTGCCGCACGCCACTGGCACTTCTGGTTTCGTTGCTGTGGGTGTGCAGGGGACACCCCCCCACTTCTCGACTGGCCACTGGGGGACTCCCTGCTTCTTGACTGGCCGCTGGGGGTGCACTGACCAAAGAAGGTTGAAAACTCCTGGTACAGAGCAGTAGTCTCCAACCTTTTTAAGTACCAGATCACTTTTTGAATTAAAATGCAACCCAGGATCTACTGCAGCTCCTACCCCTCGCCCACATGCATCCCGCTGCACCCTACTGTGGGGGGATGGAGGAGGAGGTGGTCAGCAGGCACCTTGTGGACATGGTGCCCCAAATGATGCTGCTGAGGGAAGGGTGAGGAGTGTCTGGCTACAGACTCCTGGGACCATGTCCTCTGCCAGCTCAGGGCAAGCCACCTGTATCCCCTGCCAGCCCAAAGCTGCCCTTGGAGCCCCCTACCAGCCTGAGATTGGCCCCTGTGCCCCATGCCAGCCCAAGGCTACCCCCTGCTCCATGCCCCTGCCAGGGCTGGCACCCAGGCAGCTGCAGCTGGAGTCTGGCAGTCTTCCTGGCTGCTTCAGGCAGGCAAAGAAGGGCAGGAGCAGTTCTGGACTAAGCTGCTTCTGTTAGGCTCAATGTGCTCCAGATGCAGAAATATGTGTAGATGCATGCCCAGGCGCAATTTAATGCGCCTAAATTTTTTGTGCAGAAATTTTAGGCGCGTTATTTGCATCGGAAGACATGCCCAAAGTCTATAAATACTTTCATGTGTACACTGTATATGCTGAAGAGCTGAACGACTTCTGCTAATTTATCAATCTCAAGTATTTTAAATTACCAGAGCATGGCAGCACACGATTCTGTCACTGAGACTAGTACTGGGCAGAACGTTGTTGGTTTTTGATGGACTAAAAGCATATTTCCTTTCTCAAGACAAATGCCCAACAATGACAAAGAAAGTTTTCAATAACCCTAGCACTAAACTGTGGCTTCTCTTCGCCAGTAAATGAACAGCCACGTTTCAGAAGACTGTAGAGGTGATTGGAAAAAAGATTTGTCAGTAACAGAAATTGTGCTGCAGATATGCTCCTTTCAGAATAATTTAGCAGAGGGGATTAGAGAAAGATCTGTCACAACAGAAATAAAGAACCTACTGCAGTCTTTTGTAGACTGTAGGTGAATTTTACAATATAGTTGACAATTTTTACACAACATGCCCATCCTACTTAGAGCACTGGAAACCTGCCTTTGAGTGCACTGAAGAGCCTGAGTGGACCCTGTTGAAAAAAATTGCTGATGTGGGACAAAATATAAGAAAGCTTTGTTACACGCTACACTAGAATTCCCACCTTAAGTCTGCTGAATAAGAATCGTCTTTTTGATGAGTGGGCCAATGCAAAATAAATCATCACTCGTCATCTTTCTGACTGGAACCATTGGAGAACACCTGTTGCTGAAAGGTGACTGAATGTTTTTCAAGAGAGGGACAAGAAGGCAGTACAATATGCAGATCTAGCTAAGGCTGTGGAATTTGCATTATGTTTGCCATAGATGTGCACCAATACATCGGTCCATATTGTATCAGCACCCATAAAAGGAAAATTGACATTAAATCGGCAATCCGCATTATTTTTTGGCTGATGTGGCTGATAAATCCTATGAGCATGCACGCAGCAAGGAGTGCAGCCCGGCAACGTAAAGAGCAGTGTCTGCTGGTAAACCTGTTGGGGGGAAGGGGAGCAAGGAAGGGAAGGGCCATGGGGGAGGGGGCAGATTGAGGCCCCCTGCGGTGACAGAGGGACTGGGACTGGGGCAGGGGTAGGCGCTGCCCAGCCGAGCAGGGTGGGGCATGGGATGGAGCCAGCAGCTCATCCAGGGGATGCAGGGGGAGTGGAGAGGGGAGGCATAGGGGGCATGTGCCTCCTGGATCTGTCCACAGGGCAAGGGCAGGCTTCCCACTGCATGCTCAGAGCTTGAGCTGCTCCAGCCTCTTACCAGCAGCTCTGCTCAGGCTGGGAGGGGCAGGGCAGAGCAGGCAGGTGTGGTGCTGGAAGGAGGGGTTATGGGATGGCCCCAGAATTTCCTGTAGTCCTCCCTCCCAGTGTCACCGCTGCCCGCCCTACCCAGACTGAGTGCAACTGCCAGGAAGAAGCTGGAGCAGCCCCAGCCCAGAGCATGCAACAGACACTCTTGCCCCATGCACAGATCGGGGGGGGGGGGGGGCAAATCCCCCCC
>NW_017729024.1:77594508-77594867 GCF_001723915.1 Gavialis gangeticus
CCGAGGAAGAAGCGGGGGCCCCCCCCCCCCGAGGCCCGCAACAGAACCCCTCGCCCCCTGCACAGAGGGGGGGGGGGGGGGGGCACATGCCCCCCTAGAGGTTCATGCAGTGGCAGGAGCTGCTGCCCCCCCCCCCGATGAGCCATCAGCTCCATCCTGTGCCCTACACTGCCCCAGCTGGGCAGTGCTTGCCCCTGCCACAGCCCCACTCCCTCCCTCACCACAGGGGCCTCAATCTCCCCCCACAACAGACTTACCAGCTAGACACTGCTCTCCATGCTGCCAGGCTGCATATCAGCAATCAGGTCAGTATCGGCTGATATGGCTGGGCAAAAAACGGCCCTCAGCATCGGGCCCAA
>NW_017729024.1:77599867-77609202 GCF_001723915.1 Gavialis gangeticus
CTATCAGTGCACCCCTAGTTTGCCAGACACCACAGCTCCTGTTGAACATCTTGCAATAATGATAGGTGTATGTCTCCTGAAAAATCATGCTTGAATGCCCCACCATGAAACTTATATTGTCTGTGTGAATTAACTTTAATCTGGATTGTATTGTGTTCTGTGATAAACTTCTGAAAGACAAGCAGACCCTCCAAAAATAGCATTGAGAAACACAACTGTAACAAGTAACTTCACACCCTAGAGGACAGCAAGACAAGGAAAAATATTATTAATTACTTTAGTGTAAGTAGATACTTTGACTGTTTATGCTACTTGTAAAGGGGAAGCTACTGTATTTGTTAATTTACAAAGTCAAACCCACTTAATCTCTCTCAAGTGATATTAAGCATGTTTCACTATACTGCATATTTCTCATCTGTCTTCACCTATGTAAATTATTTTACTAGTGTTCAAGGGAATTCAGTCTCCCACAATTCCATGAGAATCATTGCCAAGGGCTCCAATATCACCTCTACTAGTTCCTTCAGGAACCTGGGATGAAGCTCATCCAGCCCTGCTGATTTGAATTCATTCAGACCCAACAAAACCTCCATGACTGACTCTTTTGCTATCTCCTCCCTCAGCTGGCCCCCTTCCGTATCCAGAAAATTCCTATTAGGTATCTGGCTGCAGCTTAATTTTTTGGTGAAGATTGAAGCAATGTAGCAGTTGAGTAGCCCTACCTTCTTTGCACCTTTGGTTAAGAGTTCCCTTTGGCTTGTTAACAGAGGGCTCACAACTTCCTTGGTCTTTCTTTTCTGTCCAACATACTTATAGAACCTCTTCTTCTTGTCCTTAACCTCTTCTGCCAGGTGCAGCTCATTCTCTATCTCTGCCTTCCTGATTTCATCCCTGCAGGTTCTGGCTATTACCTGGTATGCTTCCTGGGTGACTTGCTCATTCTTCCATTGCCTGTATGTTTTCCTTCGCCATCTGAGGCATTTTAGAAGCTCCTTCTGAAGCCACATTGGTCTCTTGCCATTCTTTTTCTTCCTCCATCTTGTTGGGACAGTTTCTAATTAGGCTTGTAACACTGTGCCCCTCAGGAGCTCCCAGCCCTCTAGGGCACCTTTGTCCTTCAGTCTATCTTCCCGTGACACCACACCTATTAGCTCCTGGAGTTGGATGAAATCCACCTGTTTGAAACCTAGCGTCCTAATTTTGCTGACCTCAGGCTTTCCCTGTCTCAGAATCTAGAATTCTAACATACTGCGAGCGCCAGTCACCTTCACATCCTCCACCAATTCTTCCCTGAAGGTGAGGACAAGATCCAAGATAGATGATCCCCTAGTTGCATCCTCCACTTTCTGAAACAAAGTTGTCATCTGCAAACCGGCTTGACATTTTATAATTTAGCTCTCACATTAAAGCCAATATCATACAATCTTAGTTTTCCACCATTGTTAGTAAGAACCTCATTAAAAAATTAATAAAAATAGGACCCAATGATCTGTAAGGTCCCTTCCAGCCCCTAATACCTATGAAACTATGAAGAAGTGATGTGAGCAGCAGGAAGTGAACTGATTGTTTCAGCAAGGTTTCATTCAAAAGGAACAGAGGTCTGAAAGAGGTATTTTTAATTGTGTTCTCCAGTGACAGATTATTTGCTTAAGTTTTCTCTTTACAATCTGTATGGATATTAAGACCACTGGAATGAAATTAAAAACCTTAGGATAACAAGCTCATTATTTATTAAGTCACTTTTCTCAGATCACCAATACTGAGAAAAAAGAAGAGAATAGTTTGCATAAAATGCAGATATTTCCTAACCTTAAAACATAAATGGCTCAAACAAAAATGTCACATTACAGTCTTCAGTGACATCCTGATGTTTGTACAAGAAATACATGGATAACTCATTTGAAAATATTAAGGGCTCTATAAATGCCAATTCAAATATCCTCTCTCGACTGTGTATTATTCCATCAAACATACTTCAAAATATACAGAGTTCTAATAAACATTAATTCTCGGTGTCCATATCAAATATACCGGTTGACAAACTGATTATTTTTCCCATTGCAAACAGAGCACATGGCTCTTTTTAGCCTTTCCTTTTGATCCTCCCCTGTCTGCCTTCCGCATATCACTACCCTATTCCTTTTCCCAGTTAACACGCTCTAACACAAGCTATATGAAAAACTGTATCATTTTTATTTTAAAGCTCTGTGTAGAGTACAGGCACACCTCGGAGATATTGCAGGTTCGGTTCCAGACCACCGCAATAAAGCGAATATCGCAATAAAGCGAGTCACACGAATTTTTTGGTTTCCCAATGCATATAAAAGTTATGTTTACACTATACTGTAGTCTATTAAGTGTGCAATAGCATTATGTCTAAAAAAAAGTACATACCTTAATTAAAAAATACTTTATTGCTAAAAAATGCTAACCATCAAAATGGCGCCAATGGAAAAATGGCGCCAATAGACTTGCTCAACGCAGGGTTGCCACAAACCTTCAATTTGTAAAAAACGCAATATCTGCGAAGCACAATAAAGTGAAGCGCAATAAAACGAGGTATGCCTGTAGTTGACTGAAGTAAGTCCCAGAGAGAAGGAAGCTAGACAGCACTTAAACGAAAAATGTACAGGGCATCAACTAGACATCCTGCTTTGCATGGACTGCAGTTCTTCTCTGCACTCAGATATGAGCACTCTAACACTGTTTTTTGCATGCAGATCTTCTCTGTATGCAGATATGAACAATTTAACACTGTTAACTGCATTGCTCTGTACATACCTAGCCTACAGCTCCTGTCACTGCTCCAGAATTAACACTGTGGAATATTTCAAAACATCTTTAGGAACTAAGCAGGATTAAAGAAGAAGAGACCAAACTTCCTCAGCTCCTTGGGAACTGTGGCTGTTCCCATAATGCTAAATATGGAGGCAAAAACAAATGTTCCAAGTTGTGATTTTGCTCAGACAGACAATTTTCTGCTAGAAATCTTGGAAGGTAGTTGTCAACTTCATAGCAAGCATATAGCAAAGCTTCACTGCCCATATATTTATAATTAAATTTGCTGTGGAAAATCTATTTCTATCACGGTAGCACTGCAGAACACTAAGCTCTACATTTCCGCCAAGAGCAGTATGTCCTATAAAGCAGGAGCACTTGACCAAAGGTATGTTAAATATGATCGTGCAGGTTGTGCATTTGGTGGGATTTCAGTGTAAAGTTAGAGGCAATCACTGAGGTATGAAACTCACCAGCAGATTGTCAATGTTACCATAAGGGGCCAATTTGTTTAAAAAATGGAAGAAAGAAATCTCTAGTTCATTGTGTAGAATGGAAAGCACTAAAAGCACATGAATGTTGGCTGCTGTTTTATCCTGGTAATTTTGGTACTCACATGTTCAATTTCAACTTCAAAGTTTTAAGTCTTTTCTTTCCCCCTACACTTAACCCTTACAAGGTCCCAGAAATGTATGCCTTTAAAATATGCTATCCATGTGTATACATTTTCAGACACAGAACAGGAGTTTTTTTCACTGCTGAGATTTCCAGCCCAGCACCTTCCAAGCTTCTGCAAAGCCTAAAACAACAAGAGAATCCTCCCATAAAAAAGTAAGAAAGATTTCAATCACAATGGTGATTAAGTACATCACAAAATATAAAGTGCTCATAAATGTGATTGATTCAATCCCCTAAGGATTTTCCATACCTCAGCCTCCAGTCTTTAACTCAGCTGCTGCAATACGTACCAAATGAAATAATTTTTTAATCACTACCTACAGTGTTTAAGACTGACTAGCTGCTGAGTGCAGATGGCAGATGCCAACAAATTAGCTCTGTTGTCTCAGAGGAATCAACAAAAGCAGCAGTTGAAAAACACAGTGACTGTACCACAGTGGAGAAGAGCTGAGTTGGGCCCAGGATCAGGGCCAGGGCCCACTGTGTCCATGCCTCTACCCCTTCCCCCTGGCTGGACAGCAGCCCCAGCCCTGCCCAGATCCCTCCCTACAGACGTCTCAATCTCCCTCTGCCCCCACCGCCCCACTTATCTGCTGGAGCTGCCCTCAAGGCTGCTTGGGGCCACGTGCATGTACTGAATATGCATGTGGCATCCCCTGTCTCCCTGCCTTCCTTCTGCTTCCTCCCAGCTCCCTGCAGGCTGAAACTCTGCGAGCCTGCAGGGAGCTCATTGCTGGCCAACTTCGCAAAAGATCAGATTTTTCTCACACAAAGTGAATTTCTGGTATAAATAAGGATGTTGCATGTAAGTGAATTTGCACAAAAAGCATTCACATAAAGAGAGACCCGAGTGTATACTTGGGCTAATTTCAGAGGGCAGAATTATTTTAAATTATAGAGTAGGCTTATGTCAATATAAATGTTCCACTGTTCCACTGCTCTTTCTCTCTGACCCAATCAATTAGACCCTCGATTCAATGAGACGACAATAATTAAACAATAACAGTTCTTGAGTCAGCCCAATTATCACCAAAAACTGTGATCCGATAAGAGGATATTAAGGGGGTTCAATTACAACAGTTTTACAAGTGTACAAGATCTGCTCTAATGCTGCATTCTTGTAATACTGAAATATTTTGCATCATTTTATTTTAAATAACAATATTCCAAGTGTTTTAAAAAGGCAACTGTACATTTAACAAAACAAAATATATTGAAGTCTCAGAGTTATTAACCAAGATTTTGACACAGCCTATTACATTCTAGAGGATGGATGGTTCAAACTTTCTCTTTGTTTTGAGTTTGGGATTGAGTTTTATATAGAGACTTTACACAAGGAACTAATGTTCATCCAAAAGACCAAGAGAATTTGCAATTTCTGTACTGGTAATTTATTTAGTCTTTGCACAAAAAGGGGACCCAGTTGCCTTTTTCAAATATCTCCTGGTAGGAATCCAACAAGTAGGAGCAGCAAAAGATACCTACTTAAATATACAAATAGGTTGGATAAAGGTCAAAAATTGAGGAAGAGGGATTAAAGTTACAGACACAACATACCTACCTGAGTCATTTCTACTCCACAGCTTTACTTGTGATTACACTGCACAAGTAAGCACAAGCGGTGAAACACAGGTCCCATTTTTGTCAGTGTAAGAGGCAGCTTACTTAACTGTTCTTATTAATAATTAATATTTATTTTATTCTAAGATATTAATTTAATCATCACATAACATGACAACTTGAGGAAGGAACTTTATTATCCTGGTCGGGGGGGTGGCACAGGCAGCAACTCTTTACTGCATTTCTAAAGGCCTGGATATGATTCCTGTTCAAACCTACTATAGGTTGCTTAGAGACAAAGAACATCACACCAAAAAATTAATTTGGCTTCTGTAAACAAAGGGTGTGTCTGCACATGCAGTTAATATGACTGAATATAAACCAGTTCAATTTGAGCCAAAGTAAACTAATCCCAATGTCACTGTCTACATGTACGTTTGAGCACAGTAATTTACTGCGCTGCAAGATACCACTTGTATCTGACAGGACTATCTGGCAGTGTAGTCAATTAATCGACTGAGCCCTAATTACTGCACTCATGTAGATGGTGATGCTTTACTGTGCAGCAAATTAGTCTGCTGCGCAGTAAAGCATCTCATGTAGATGTACCCAGAGTGTAGTAAAACTGACAGGTCGTTAGTCTGCTATAGAAACCTTGGAGCCATTTTTGTTTCAACGAGTAAACATTTCAAAAGGCTCTTTCACCACACAAACATTCAAATACACTCAAATAACTTAAAGCCTAGTGATTATCCATTGACTATCAAGTGGGGACTTGGGTTTAGTCATCTGGAAGATTTATAACATTTTACCTGTTAGCAATACTGGAGGACTAAAACATGAAATAAAATCTTAGCACCAACCAATGAAAGTTTTGCCACTGACTTCAACAAGGTTAGAATTTCATCCAATGTTAGTCATTTTTTTAACTATTTTTTTTTAAATAAGCTACAGAACAAAAAGACAAGTTTTGGGATTTTCCCTTTAGCGCCCTTTTATGATGTCCAGCCAACTTTTACATTTATTTTAAAATATTTGATCCTCTGTTCCTTCTCTTTAATGAAGGAAAACCCTGCCAAGGTTCCTGGAGAACCCTGAGTTGAGCTGTCACATGGGCTTCACAAAAGTGGGCACAGACAGAAGAGCAACTCCTTGTAGCAACTCACAGACGCACTACGAGTTACAACGATCCCTCAGATCCAACAGAAGTTTGCTGTTGGGTCCAAGAGTTGGGGATTCTAGTTGCTTGCTGCAAGCCTGCAGCCCAGTCTCCGTAGCAAGGCCACCCCCCGCTCCCAGCCTAGATGCTGTTTTCAGAATGGAAGGAGGGAAAGGGAGTAGAGGGAGCCTCAAAGGGGCTCCAATATACCTGCCCCACCCTCCAGCGCCAGCCAAAAGCCCCCCCAAACCAAACTCCCTCTACTCCCTTTCCCCCTCACATTCTGAAAACAGCGACAGGCCGGGAGCTCCACAGGCAGAAGCTGGAAAATGAACTTCATTTTGGAGCATGTTCATCTGAACCCTTGTACAATGAGGGTTCAGATTTTCATGGGATAGGGCCATTTTAAAGTGCTCTGCAGCCATGCACTTCTGTTTGGTCACAACTGTAGACTGCTTTCTGGGGCAAGGCCAGGTGAAAACCGTCACTTCTGTTTGCACCCAAAGTTCGCCATTTGTGCAGGTTGCAGTCTTGCAAAGTACACAAGACTGCCTTCTTCAGCTGCCTTCTGAGGACCCTGCTATTGTTCTCCAAGAGCTGATACTTCTTGTAGCAGGGCACTAAGGTGCCTGCTACCTGAAAAGCAGCAGTATGGGTTCAGGTGCTGGTTGCTAGGGGCAACCAGGAGGAGCCAAGGGCCCACACCTGGTGAGTCAGCTGACTGGAAGGGGCAGGGCTGACTACTATAAAGCACAGACTGGAGGCTATGAGTGCTCTTTCTCTGCTGGCAGCCAGGAAGAAGGAGTACTACCTGACTAAGGGAAAGAGAAAAAGGCCTGGATGCATAAGCTGCTAGTTACACGGGTGAGAGCTGTAGTATGGTTTGGAGAACGTTTAGCCATGAGGTTTAGCTTTGTGTTATAGCCCAGGGGCTTGTGTTATTGTTTTTGTTGTTGTTACACCAGAGGACCAGGTGAGGCTATTAGGGGTTGGAGGAGGCCTCATAGGGACTTTATGGTAGTGTGGGGACCCTGGTGCTAGAGAGGGCACAACATGCAGGGGTGCACTGACCCCAGCCCTGAGAAGGGGAGCAGAGGACTGGGGGCTAGGTAAGGCTGAGGCTGCCTGAGCCCCATAGGAGGTTTAAGACCTGAGGAGCAGATTTGGAGGCCAGGCATGGCTATGGCCACCTGAGCCCCAAGGCAAGAAGCTCCAGTGTGGGCAGTTTTGAGAAGCCCCGGAGTGGGGGTGGAGATTGTTGACAAGTGCTAGGGAGCACGGCTGCAAGGCAAGCCAGAAATGCTGGTGCGGCACAGGAAAGTGAAATCAACCAAACAACGTCCGATACATCTGTGAGGCTTGGGGCATGGTACAGGGGTGGTTGGAGCCACACAACCCATAAGGCTGGGGTGCACTGACTCACCCAAAATAGAACAAAGACCAAGATACATCAGAGCACTGTGTCAGAGGACTAAGGGCAGCTTCCCTTCAACATCGTTGACATCAAAGACGTGGCGGGTGAGGTGTGAGGGTGCTTTTAATATCACATTGGCACGGTAGGGGGTGCTAGGGGAGTTCACAGCCACCCCTAGGACCCCATGCTGCTATGCTTCCAATAAATAAAAAATTAGATTTTTTTTTTCTTTTCTTATTTTTTAAATAAAGAAAACCCTTTGAGATCACATTTAAAAAGAACAAATGGTACTTCTACTTGTTCTAGTAAATTCTAATCCTTTTCTGTGTTCTGTTACAGAACAGAAGCCTCAACTTTTTGCAGCACATCTCTAGTAACCAAGCACGCAAGCAAGAAGTTCCCCCTGGGTAAAATTTTGTGTTAACTTAAACAGAGCAACAGAATCAGTTCAGATCTTGGCTCTTTGTCACCAAAGAATGAAATATTTTAGGTTCAACACAAGAACTATCTTTTTAAAATACTCTTGACAATTATTTTATTTAAAAATTCTCCAGTTTTTAGAGTTAGAAGAAAAACCCCAGCAGTTCATTAAAACTATTCTAAACAAAAGAGTTCTGAGTTTAAATTTCATGACTACTTCATTTACCCACAGAAGTGTCTTTATGAAACTGACTCTCCTATAGGTAGATCAATTTCAGACTTTTTAATATAAAAATGCACATGAAGAGCACCAAGCAATCCAGACTAAAGTAATAAATAAATACTTATGCATTTTTCCAGGGGCTATAAACACAAGGGCTAATTAATGATCTGCCAGGAACTATAATTGGACATCAGCTTGGTATACTATTCTAATAGGTGGAGCACAAATCTGAATATCATGCACTTAAAATAGATACATCCCAACTGCCAAATTTACCCCTGGATGAAGTCCACAAGAACTACAGAAATTAATCTACCAGATTACACTTTATCCAGGTTGTAGTTCTGTGCTTTAACAGGCATTTCTGCTCATGTCTCAAGCAGAATATTTGAGGCACATTTCAACAACCATATATACTATATAATACATACATATGTATATAACAACACAAAACACACATTTTACTGTTTCAGTTATAAGATGAAGAAAGGAACAATTCATCTTCATGCTCCCTATATTCTACTCCAAAAAAACCCTGTGGAAAACAGTAGGGGTCAAAAGGACCACCAAATATAAACAACAGAAGCAAAGAGAGCAGGAATATGAGAAAGCATAAAAGGAATTATTGCAGTGAAGCTGAGAGAAGATGAATAGAAGTAAATAGGATTAAGAAACAGAAGTGTGGAGGTAATATTAAATAGAAAAAAAAAAGCCATCCCAGGCAAACTACGAAGACTAACTAGCAGAAACACAAGAGCCATCAGAGAGCTTTAGGGTTTTCTCACAGTATTAGTGAATGTAAAATATGCGTGGAAGAGATGAGGGCACAGGCAAATTCAGAGGGGTGCAGTGGCACAGCTGTACCCCACTTTCTTACCACACAGTAGGAGCTTAGTCAGGGACCACCCCCTAGAAGTCCCTGAAGAAAATAACTTGCCCTCTCCCTTCCTCTTCCTGCTACTGCCTGAGTGTTATCCTGAGGGCAAAGGGAGCTCCTGTCCCACTCCAGCTGGGCTAGCAGGGGCTGTGCTGCAGCAGTGGGTGCATGAGTTCCCGGTCCCTGCCTGGTCCCCTGCCAGCCCAAGAGCAAGCACCGGGGGGGG
>NW_017729024.1:77614202-77622720 GCF_001723915.1 Gavialis gangeticus
GGGGGGGAACCCACCTGGTGCTGTCCTGGTCTGAACTCAGCCCCTGCCAGGCTCGGCTAGAGCAGGACAGGAGCTCCCCTCACCCTTAGGACAATGGAGACAGTGGCAGCAGCAGAGGGGGAGAAGGGGTATGGAGGAGATGTGCCTCTGGGCAGAGAGGGGAAAGGGTGGGGGGACTGCACACCCTGGCTTTGTGTGCAATTCCTATAAGCTTTGGAAACTTATCTACTTTAGGGACTTAAAGTCCCTGACTCCTGCTCCTGTGGTGCAGTCTGCCCACCAGAGTTGGCAGGAGTAGGGTGGGAAGGGGGCTGGGTGCAGGACTTGCAGCCACCTCACAGCAACAATCACTGCTCCCACATCCCCATTTATAAAATGCTGGATACACTTCTTGAGAGGGTGACAGACAGTATCTTATGGTACTTACCAAGTAGAATTTCAGTTATGGAAGTAAAGTTATGGAAAGAGTAACAATCTGTGGAAACTCAGTCTCTCATAGGCTACAAGCATATGTCACATTTGTCCTGGGAGAAACTATTTTCTCCCGAGATAAAGTGCAGTTGTTCAGCTATCCATGACCACTGTCCCTGGCCAAACCCTAAAGAAGTTCACAGGATGAGATGTGCTAACATTTTGACCTTCAGCATCACAAAGCATTTCTGAGTGGCTGGTTGTCCCAGGACTGTATCATCAACTCAACGACACAGAAGTGGCAGACGATTCAGCTGCTCACTAAACCTCCAACCGGGAGGGGGATGTGTGCACATGCCAATCCCATGACTTTTCTATTCCAGGACAAATACAAGTACAACTGGTCCCAGGATAAATGTAATGTGTGATCTTAGCTATAAAGTAAAGCAAGGGCCAAAACAGGCAAAAAATGGAATTTTTGTCATCAGAACAGAAATGATACTCCAGGTTGAATGTCAAAGGATAATCAACTGAGCTGAAATAGAGAAAATGGCTGAGGATGAAATGTAAGGTGGCAGAATTAGAGAGAGGCCCCATGACCAGCCAGAATTCATCCAGAAACTGACTCTTTGCTGCAAGCTGTTCCCACCGGCAGGGCCCCATGAACATGTGTTTAAAAAATTTCCCTGCTGATGGAGATTAGACAAAACTGTCAATGGCAGTCACAGACAATGGCTCCAAGGACTCAGAAGTAGAGTGATGGACATCTTTCCCATTCACAAAGAACTGGAGGTTTTAAACTAGGGAAACACCTTCCTATTCCTTTCACCAACTAGAGGAAAATCAAGTTTGACAGTACCAACTGGCTGGGTTATTAAACAACGGAGTCCCTTAGAACAGGGCTGTTCAACTGGAAGTTAACATGCTGGGTTAATATATGGCCCATGGGCTCCCCCCGGCCACTGCTCCTCCCATTCCTCCAGCTGCTATGGCTGCTGAGAGCTTTGGGCTGCCCCTGTCTTCCAGCTTAGACTTCCTACCCTACTCCTGGGACAGAGCAGCATGTTGAGAGGGGACCAGGGACAGGTCTGCCCAGGGCTCTATGCACAGCTGGGGAGGCAGGCACGGAGCCAGGCTGCATGTGATGAGCAGGGGGAGTGGGCTGCCTGCACAACAGAGGGGGAGACCCAGATGCCCCCCCTACAGTATGTGGTCTGTGCAGGATGCAACCTGGGGTCTGCAACCCACAGGGTATGCAGCCCTCCACCACCCAGATGTTGGACAGCCATGCCTTAGAATCAACGCTGTAGCAGAAAGCCCAGCATTAATCCTTTCCCATAGCAGTGAGTACAAGACTGTGTTTTTTGATATCATTCGATCCCTTACACGCACTCAAATTTCACATCTCCTTCAGGTAAGCAGGTTTGGTCTTCCAGCCAACAGATGTCTAGTGCACTGTTTCAAGCCAGGTTTACTCATTTCTTTTAGACAGCGGAGCAAAGAACTTTAAAAGAATAAAACCTGGTTTCACTGACATCAGTTATAAAATTCCCATAGACTTAAATGCATCCACATTTTTACACAAAATGTTTTATTCCATAATTAAAAATAGTATCACCGCTATAATTAAGGTTATAAATATGTACCTAAAGCTTCAGTAAACCACAGATATTGGAATATTAGGACACAGATTTTAAGATAAAGTATTTTTTCCTAAAAATTTCATCAAGTCCTTCTGAACTAGGATTTATTTTTTAGCCACAGACTGCACAGCTCACAAATCCCACAGGACTCTCAGAGGGCAAAACAAGCTGGAGGAGCAGGACTACTGTAGCCTGTTAAACATGGAAATGTCAGTCTGCAATTACATAATCTGTGCATATTCTCAGGGCTATATACCAGTAACTCCATTCATGTAACGTGACAAGTCAGACAAGCTTCCTAAGGCAACTCTTTCTGAGTGTGACCGGCAAAGGAAGCAATCTTTCAGCATGTGTTTTTAATAGGCTGTACTAACTTGTTACCAAATCAGCAGGTTTTCTAAATCACCTGAGTTTGCCACGGTTTTGCAGTTTAACAAATGATGAATAATGGCATAATATCAGTGAATTCATAAAGAATATCAGTGAATTCATAAAGAAATCTGTGAATAACCTCTCCAGAATCTAATTTTACTGTGCCATTCTGAATATAAGAATTAAAGTTTTCCCTGTGCTTTTAGTGCTCATTTTTCCTCACTTTTCCTAATCCTAAAGAATATTTCTTAGCCATATTTAAAACATTAATATTAAAATTTAAAACAATTTAAAATTAAAATTAAAAACATTAAAATTAGACCATTAATATTAAAATTATAAAACCGGCACACATTTTGTAACATGAACCATTAACATTCATTTTTCTACTGCTGTCAACTCAGTAAGTTATGTTTATCTGGGGGGGTTAAAGTGAAGTTATATCTGCTGGAGCACACACCAGGAAACAGATATTTATGGCATGAATTTCTTCAATAGAAATATCTGGTAAAGCATTTAGTAACAATTATAGTGCTGTGAAACTCATTATGAGTTTAAATGGAACATTAGTAGGTTCTAGCCATAACAAAGCTACATGGCAAGCAAGTTTCAAAAGAAGACATCAATCTACTCCACCACCTGTGAAAACTGAACCATGTTCTCCCTTTCCTCATTTAGTCACCAGGGCCGCATATGTTGACCTTATAAAAGAAACAAAAGACAGCAGGTGTCTTCACCAGTGATTTGACTCTGTGTTGCTGAACAGATATTTAATTAACAATGGCATCTGATATGTATTTTTTTCCCAGCTTCTCAAAAATAAACAAAGCCAAAATGAAATAAACTATTACATATTTTTCAATTAACAGCTCCTTTTTAATAAAAAACAACCTAGCTAACAGTACAAAAGTGAAGTCTTCAGATGAAAACTTGTGAAAACTGAATCCTGCTCTCAATGAAGGCTATCAGGAAAACATCTGGGACTGGTCCTGAAAACTGGCTGCTGTGTGCAAACCCTGTTTGCAAAGTGACTTACTACTATTGCTCAGCTCTCTAAAGGAAGCTAAGCACTTGTCAGACATTGAAACAGCAGACAAATGACTACAATAGAAGCAGGGGCATTTTGATATGCACTGGCTGAACTGAAGTTACAGCACTGCTTTATAATTTTCAATTTGCTAAACACTTGCACTTAAAGTGAAATAGCATCCAGGCTGCTGAAAAATTTAACTCGTCAGGGAAATGCACATCTAAAATTCTCTCCTGCTTTTCAATTTCTTTCTTACAGTCATCACCAGTATGTACTTAACAATTATGCCTTTATCATTTCAGAATGTCACCTCATCTATTCAGACAGCAAAAATTCATGGTTCTCTCAGGAGGTGCCCTTTCTCTCCATATGTACCTCTACTTCCCAGCTATTATTTAAATAGGTTTACAGTTTAGTGCACAACAAAGAGTTTCCACAGCTGAGACTCCATATAACTTAATTACATATGCAAATAGCTCATCTCCCCAGGTGATTTATACTAAATAAAATGTGCACAATGGGAAAATGCTTCCTTTACTACAAAAATACAGATTTCTTTTCCCACCAGACCTCTACAATTTAAAAGGGGTGCTAAAATGAATAAGCAACCTTAGGAACAGTCTACTGGGGCATTAAGGTAGCAAACAAAAGACTAAATCAGAGATTCTCAACCAGGGTTGAGATCTTTTGAAGGGTGCCTCCGGTGTGAGAAGGTCAGTGCAATCTCAGACCTTCCACCGCTGCCTGGCTGTTCTGCAAGAAAGTAAGCACTGTAATAAATAAATTAGTTTTTGAAATGGGGTACTGCTCAGTGCAGAAAACAAATGGAGAGGTGCCTGTAGCCAAACAAGGAATGACTTGCATCTAAAAAGGTTGAGAACCACTGAACTAAAAGTACAGTGCTCCAAGCAGAAAATAAATGGTATGTAAATTTTAAACTGTTTTACCAGAAAACGGCTGCAAAATGGGGGGGAGGGGAGATCCAATCTCTATTACACTGAATGCATTTAAATTTCTCAAAAGATAAGATGTTCAAATAAAGAAAGGTTAACACAAGTCTGTGACCACATGTGACCCACAAAACATTTGCTGGTAGCCCACAAAAAGTGTTGGCTGGTTATATGGTGCTGGCTTCTCTTTGTTTCCAGCTACTTATACAGGCTCTTTAGAGCAAAGCTGCATCTGTGGGCCTGTAAAAGGAACTATAAACATGAAGGAATCACCTTAGCTGCCTCTTGGACAGAGAATACCCGCTGGGACCAAAGGGAAGTCCAGGAAGGCAGGGCAAGAGAACTAGAAAGCTGAGTAGCATCTCCCAAAGAGTAGATGGAAAAAGTTCAAGTGCTTGGACAGAATGAAAAAGAAATAGCAAGAGTAAGAGCCTGCACAGGAGAATGAGATTAAATGAAAAGTAGAAGTAAGTTGTGTGATTTTTTTTTTCTTTTTTGGAAACTAATATGTTTATATTAGAAGATGTACTTGCATGCCCAAACACACGCCTATATTTTTCAGTGCAAAGAACTATTCTACTTGTCATAGGATACTGTGAAATAGGTATTTTCTCATTCACTATCAGACAATCTCTCTACTAAAATGGCTCACACTGTGAAAATATCTGAGAACAGCTGGGCAAGTCTAGTCCTGTATACAGTTTGCCATAAAGTGTGTTACAGAGAAAAAAAATCAGAGTAAGCAGCGCAAAGAGAGGGATGTACTCAATTTCCAAGATCAGTAGCCAAGGAAAAAATCAGTGCAGTATAGATTCTATACCCCACCCAAGATTAAAACGTAACAGATGACAAAAACAATGCCTCCTCCCCGCAATAACAAACAACACCCCCCACAGATGGTTCTATATGATGGCAAAAATGTCTTGTAAAAGATTCATCACCTTCTCCTAAAAAGTTTAAGAGAAGATACAATACCTCTTTCTTGAACTTCAACCACTTTTTCAGGAGTTGCATCATTGTGTTGCAACTCCTAGGCCAGATTGTGGAGTCATAGCTTTTCCAGGATAGCTCAAGTGAGAATTAGAACAGGCCATCATGGTAACACACAATGCACAAATTGGAACCATCAATAAAGAGCATGCAGGAAAAATAATTGAAAATACAACAGTGTGCTTTGGTAGTAGTGTCCTCTACCCTGTCTACATAAATCCTATGAGCAAGTTTCACTCACACTAACTACATTATTAAACCCATCTCAATTTGCACACTCAGCAGAAAAAACAAATAAAAAAGCATAAGTACAGATCAGAAAGCATACCAAGATCAGGCAAAATATATAGTAAACAAGCAGTTCAGGGTTTCAGACAAGAATTTTTATCAATAGTTTATACAAATTAAAGGGGAAATGTCATCTTTACACAGTGGTATGAAGGTGTATATTCTTAGAGTTTCCAACTGATGGCCACTACTGACAAACTATTCCTTTGGTTAAAAAAATACAATCCAAAAACCCAAGGTCTCTCCATTAGGGAAAAAACAACAACAAAACAACTGATCCCTTTAAAACTAGCCTTTATGCATAAAGTTCCAGTTTTTACTGAATCACAGTGTTTGAGCCCCTTGAAGGCACCCTCATTTCAAAAGGACTGAAGTGGATATCAGAGCTCTCAAGGCCTCTGTGCAGACTCACATTCTCCGGTGTCAAAGTATGCAACACTGACAACCTTCCCTCGCTTAGATCCCACTCTTCAGAAGTGCAGTGAACCTGCAGTTCCACTGAATTAATTTGGAGCTGTGAATTCCCAGGGCCTCAGAAAATCCCCTCTTAGTTTTTAATGTTACAAAATCAAGCAGCCTTTACAGAAACCCACCCACCACCAACCCTCTCCCATTTAAAATATTACCATTTACTACAGGCATATAAACATCTAGTAGTAGGTTACTTCTTTTCAACTTGTTGCTCTAGAAGATGCAATTAAAACCCAACCCTACCCAGAAGAGTTTAACATCACACACCCCAGTCTAGAGCCTGATCTTGGGTGAATACAGGAATCCAACTACAGATCCACACCATTGCAGGGACGGTATAATGAAAGACAACCAAAAAGACACGGAAGGTGTTTGTACCCAAAAGCTTGCAAAGAAGTATTTTTCCAACTGTTTTAGCTGGTCTAATACAAGTATCAGATTTACCCAAAGAACCTTATCAACCAAAAATGCATGCACTGGCAAACCAATGGAAATATCGTCTTAGAACAGGGCTAAGGCTAAACTGGGAGCCTCCAGGCCATGTGCAACCTTGTGGGATCAGGGGTCTCCAGGCTCCCCCTCCCTCCTCTGGTTTCCATGCCCCTGCCTATACCCTTGTGCAAGAGGGGCAGTATGGTGCAGCATGACATGGCACAGTCCTGGGGAAGCCAATGGCCTGAGGAGCTGGGGGTGATGCTGGGGCACCCAGGCAAGAGGTGCATGGAGAAGGTGGGGTGAAGGGAATAGGGTCAGATGCATGCAACACCCATGGCAGCATGAAGCCCGTTGCTCATGCTGGTGAGGAAAAGCTGAAAGAACATGGGTTAGTTAGCCTAGAGAAGACTATGGGGGGATTTGATGCCTTCAAATATCTACAGGTTGATTAGAGAGAGGATGGAGATGGGCTTTTCTCTGTGGCTGTAGGGGGCAAGACTAGGAGCAATGCCTTCAAGCCTCCGCAGGGGAAATTCAGGTTGGAGATTAGGAGGAACTTTCTGGCTGCCCGTGTGTTCAAGCACTGGAACCAATTACCTAGAGAAATCATGGAGGCTGCATCCTTGGAAGTTTTCAAGACGCTCCACTGGACTGGCTCCCTCAGGGCAGCTCCTGCCTTGAACAGGAGGCTGAACTAGGTGCCCTCACAAGGCCCCATCCAGCCCTGCTTTCCAAGGGTGCAGCTGCTGCGGTGGCATGGCCCATGGGACCCCCTTTCCTTTGAACAACTCATTTTGGGCTGATCTTCTCCTGCCTCAGCCTGAACAGGACAGGATCTGATGGCACAGGCTGGGTGCTGGGGGGCCTCATGTACATGGTGGGAGGGTGGTGAAACTCAGTAGGGCCTGGGTTCTGTGCTGCTGAAACAAAGTTGCTGCCAGGCTGTAAGAACTGGGCTGCCCCCAGGCAGCAGCTGTGCCTGCACCTCCTGTGTCTGAGGGCTCCATAGCGGGCACCTGCAGCTACTCCCTGGTCCCCTGAAGGAGCGGGCAGGAGGCTCTATGCCCACCAGACACTGTCCTCCAGACAGGGCCATGCGGGCTTGGGGCTGGCCCATGCCTGGAGCCAGGGGCTGGTCCCATTCTCTGGAGACAGGGAAGGGCCGGAGCCTCCTCTCTGCCACACTTTGCACATGCACCTGTCCATCCCCAGAGCAACCCACACACACATGCCTGGACTCCAGCACAATGCATGCGCATGCACGTGCCAGTGCTGTGCAATGCACACTCCTCGGCACGACGCATACTCAGACACACACACATGCACAACACATCCTACCTCAGATGATACACGCACACACATGCACCAGTACAATGACCACACACTCGAGCATACCCCCCCAGGATGATACACACGGGTCTCAGAACAATGCACACCCCCCTCCCCAAGCACAATGCACATCTGTACACACACATGCCCCAGGACCATACACACTAGCACCTGTGCACACACACCAGCACGATGCGCACACACACACTCATACACGCCCTAGGACGATGCACACATGCACACACACTCACCCCAACATGATGCACACATACACTCACCCCAGGATGATGCACACATGCACTTGCCCCAGCACAATGCACATGTGCACGGATACACAATCTGTACACGCATACATACATACATAACCTAGAATGCTGCACACATGCACACTCACACTCGCCCGAGGATGATGCACACGTGCACGCACAGACGCCCCAGGACTATGTACACACTCGCATACACGATGCCCATACACGACGCGCACGCAGGCACACGCCCGGCCGGGAGGTCCCGGAGCGGCGCGGGGGGCGGCGGGTGCCCGGGGACAGCCACCGCTGCCCGAGAAACTTGCCCGAAAGTTGAGCGACGCCTCGGGGGGA
>NW_017729024.1:77623061-77624614 GCF_001723915.1 Gavialis gangeticus
CCTGGGGGCGGGGCGGGGCCCTGAACAATGCCCCGGGCAAGGGGGTTCAACCCGCCGCACTCCTCCGAGGCGCCAACAAGTGTCCGCCCGCCCGCCTGGGAACCCGTGTCTCTGCCCCTGCAAGGGGGGCTCCGAAACCCTCCCGGCCGGTTTAGACCCGTTTCTCCTGGCCCATCCCGGTGTCTCCCCCGCCCCGGTTTCTAGAGGGCCCGGCTGAACGAGCCGCGGGGAGCGGGCTGGACAGGGCCGCGCGCGGAGCACGCAGAAGTGACACTTCTCACCCGATCCCACCGCGGACAGCCCTGACCACACACACGTGCACGGCTGTGCACCTCTTCCAAAATGGACAGTAGAGCAAAAGTCTGAGCCCTCATTTATACGGATGCAGCTGCAGTTTGGTCAGGCTAGTATCTCTTGTCTAAGTCTCTACAATTGTTGATGAATTCTTTGTAAAGTTTTGGCTGTAACGTGGGGCTGGAATCACTGGCCTCTGCATAGAAGCTGCACTGGGCCTCTCTGATTCATCGACTGTGAGGCTGGAAGGGGCCTCGGAAGATCATCGGGTCCGGCCCCCCGCACCAACTAGGAAAGATAACAGGGTCGGGCAGCCCCAGCAAGGTGACTGTCTAGTTTCCTCTTGAACATGTCCAGCATTGGCAATGCGTAGGGGGTGCACATGCATCCCCTGAGATTGGCGGTGCACCACCTGGAAGCCCTAACCACAAAACCAGAAGTGTGCTTCTGGTTTTGCCACTGGCTTGGCAGTTAGCTGCTGGGGGACCCCCGCTTCCCCCTTGTTGGAGATCTAGTGCCCCCCCAGACTCGGGAGGCACCAGTCACCCGTGATTTCCAGGGTAGGTGATTGCACCACCTCTGGAGGCAGCTTATTCCACGGTCTGGACACCCTGACTGAAGTTTTTCCTAACATTGAGCCTGAATTAGTCTTCCAGGAATTCGTGGCCATTGCTCCTGGTTTTCTCCTTGAGTGCCGTGGTGAACAGTTGCTCCCTTGATGTACTCCCTAGTGTAGTGGTAAGCTGCTACCAGGTCCCCTCTCAGCCCTCTTTTCTTCAGGTTGAAGAGTCTCAGGTCCCTCAGTCTTTCCTCGTATGACTCTGATCATACAGGTGGCTCTTCTTTGGACTCTCAAGCTTGCCCACGTCCTTGTTAAAGTGTGATGATGTCAGATGCAGGCATTTCAAACATAGCAACTTCTGTAACTTCTGTCTGTGCTGCTGAGGTCAGCTAACCCAGCACTCAGTCTGAGGCAGGATCAGCCCTATCCAAACCATCCCACACAACCGTCATCTAAATGCTACATAAGACTCCCCTCAACCCTGACATACCATAGACCTAACCTCCCACAGGGAAAGGGGCTTCAGGAGGTCATGCAGTCTATGCCCCCGTCTAAACCATCCAGGCAAAGGTCTGAGCAAAGCTTCAAAAATCCCCAGGAACTGAGATACTACAACCTTGTTAGGGAATCTGCTCCAGTGCCTAAAACCCCCTCCGCAGGCAGAAGAGTCTTTCTAGGACAGGGCAGGTAATTATTT
>NW_017729024.1:77629614-77643974 GCF_001723915.1 Gavialis gangeticus
ATGCTACATAAGACTCCCCTCAACCCTGACATACCATAGACCTAACCTCCCACAGGGAAAGGGGCTTCAGGAGGTCATGCAGTCTATGCCCCCGTCTAAACCATCCAGGCAAAGGTCTGAGCAAAGCTTCAAAAATCCCCAGGAACTGAGATACTACAACCTTGTTAGGGAATCTGCTCCAGTGCCTAAAACCCCCTCCGCAGGCAGAAGAGTCTTTCTAGGACAGGGCAGGTAATTATTTTGGGCAGAGGGCTGCTTACTGAGTTTTGGCAACCATCAAGGGCCACATGACAGGCAGCCAAGGGCAGATAAATACTAATTTTCTAAAATTTTTAGGGGCCCCGTAGGCTGGATAGAATGGCCTGACGGGCCACATCCAGCCCCCAGGGCACATTTTGTCCACTCCTGTCCTAAGATCTAACGCTTCCTTGCTGCACTTTGAACAGAGTATTTCTTGTCCTGTGCCTTTCCCACCCAGAGGCCAGCTGGTTGCCAGCCTTCTTTTTAATAATGCTTTTTGTATTTTAAGATTTTTTTTCAGTTGTGTGTTCAAATTCCCTCCTCCATTTTCTCCTCCATAGACTATAGACTCTTCCAACCTGTCTTCAGGTTTCACATTTTCTAGAGCAAAAATAATTTTTAGTGCTGTTTTATGGACTCTCAAATTCCAGGTTCTTAATGTGCATTGCCCAAAGTCAGACACTGGTGAGGTCTCATCAGTGCTGAAGAAAGGAGAAAGAATCATTTCCTATGACCAGCCTATGACAATCCTATTAAGACATCTATCTCATTATGCTATTAGGTTTTTTTGTTGCTTCATATTCAGTTCATGATCCCGTGGAACCCCAACTCCTTTTCTCCTTTTCTGCAGTAGTGCAGCCTACCCAGCCATTTCACTATTTCAGACTATTCTTCTAATTTGACCAAGTAATTGTGCAGCTTAATCCTCTTTTAGTCTATCCTCATCTGACAGGTCCTCCATTCTCCTGATCATCCTAACAGTTCTTCTGTTTATCTGTTCCAGTCTGAATCTTTCTGGAATACAGGTAACTAAAATTACATGGAGCATTCCAGATATAACAGCTCAACTGTGCCCTGTACAGTTATTGGATATTTATTTAATAATTCCTTCTGTCTATTGAAAATACTATGCCTGATTCATCTTTATATCTCATTTGCCTTCTGCACAGCCACATCACATTTGTGAGTGATGGCCATCTTGTGATTGATTAGTAAACACAGCTCTCTGTTTATTGCAAAAATTCTCATTAAATTTGCAGATTAATAAGAAACTATAGACACTGAATTAAATTCAATTACTCCAGTTTCCAAAGTCCAGTTCTTCCTGCATGATGTTCTGATCCTCCTCTGCACTGATGATGCATCCCAATTTCGTGTCCTTGGCACATCCATATCAACATACGTCTGCTTTTTGTGCCAGTGTCATTAATGAAAATATTCAAAAGGATCATTCCTAAAATCAGTTCCTGAGAAACACTGCTAATATTCCCCCTCTAGACTGGTACTTCCCCTATCAACACTAGCTGCTGTCATCACTCTACTCAATTTACAGTTCTTCCATTTATTAATCCCCATCTTTTCTGTTTTACCTAATCTTTCATGTGAAATCATATCAGGTGTTTCACTGGTTTACTAATAGATCCCTTATATTTACTTTGCCCAGAAAATTAGTTATCTTATCAAAGACAGATACTAGGTTAGTCTGGTTCTACCTTTAGTGAACCCATGTTGTATTTTAGCCTGTTTTCCATTTATCTCCTTGACTTTAGCTACTTTTTCCTTTTCAGTGGGCATGTCTACATGTGCATTAATGCACCATAATTATGGCACATTAAAGTTAGTACCTGTTATTACAGGTACTAACCTTAATTAGCTGCAGTTGGCGCTACTATGCAGTAACTCCAGTGCACATATTTTACGTGATGCACTAATGTGCAGTAGAATTAGTCTGTTGCACTGCTAGCATCTTGTGTAGACATGTCCAGTTTGTTCTAAGGCCTTGCATACTATTGAGGTCAAATAAATTAATCTGTAGTTTCCTATATCACTTTTTCCCTCTTTAAATATAGGTGTTACATTTACTGTTTTCCAACCATGTGATACCAGTATTGACTCAATAGTTTTATGGCAAATACTTCCTGTTGTTACCTCCAGTTGTGTGCGCCAGTTCTTTCAGACTTCTGAGATCAGCTCCCCCCCTGCACCCCCCAGCCTGAGTATCTTGACCTCCTTGACTGTTGCTTCCACATCAGCTGCAGTAATTCTTACCATCATCACCATTAGTCATTCTGCCTTTCATTTTTACACCATCATTCTTACTGAAGACTGAGGTAAAACACTGAGTTTTCGAATCTAACCTTAATCTGAACTATATCCTCAGCCCCACTTCTTTCCTTGTTCTCCTTTTATTTAACTGAAAAACATTTTGCTATTTGTTGTATTTTTCTTTGCAAGACCTAACTTAGCTTGACTTTGGGCAATATGTACTGTATTTTTTAAGCTCTAGGAAACAGCTTGCTTTGCTAATCAGTCTTTTTTCAGGGTCCTCTAGTCTCTCTAGTTATTTCTAATATCCTTTTTGAGACAGTTTTCATTCAAATAGGTTTGAAGCCCTTTCCCACGCATTTTCTCTTGGGCTTGGGGTATAAGTTCCAGATAATTTTTGTATCTTTTACTTAAAGTAATCCCAGGCTTCCTCTGCATTCAGTCCAGTTGACTCATTCCTTTGGTTTATCAGTTTGCCCTTTTGACATTGAGAACCTTAGAGACCAAATTTGTTTATCCTTACGTATAAGTTAAACAATCAAATCGTGCACACTTGTTTAAAAGTATTCATATAAAGTTCCCATTACCTACCAAAGCCAAACCTTAGAAAGCATCACTTCTTGTTGATTCATTGCCTTCTGCATGAAAAAAACCTGTCAAGTGTTGTATCTGAGACTACTAGCAATTGCTACTAGCAATTTTTCTTCCATCTATAGCTGGGAAATTAAGTGCAGGGTCTCTGAAAGTAAGGCACAAGTAGTCTGATTGTTGGAAGTGCTGAGTCCACAGAAACAACTCTGAATTTGAGGGGAGTTGTACATGATCAGGACCTCCAAAAAATCTGCATGTCTCAAGTTGGGCATCAAAAACAGAACAAGCCAGTTATGGAACACCTCTTAAAATTTGGCAGCTACTGATTTTGCAGGGGAAGCAGTTAAACTGAGTATATAAACTGTTACATATTAAATGTAAATATACGGGGGGGGGGGGAAGATGTGTCATTCCCCACGTCTCATTCACTCAAGCAATTTTAGCTGCCCCAAAACTATTCGCAACTATGATTTATAAAATGACAGTGAATATATAAGCAAGAAAGAAATATGGTGGGATAGGCCCTTCTTTCAGGAATTGTTGTCCCTAATGTCCTAGCTGCTGTGTCATGTCTTTTTCATTTCCCACACACATACTAACCTGAGTTCTATGTTTCTTCAGGTGATCGAGTGGTAACAGGCATTTCCCTCTCAACTGATTGACTTCTTTGTGGTTGCAAATTGCTGGGTTACTGGCTTGGTAAGAAAAGTACCACACTCTCTGTGGGTGCATTCACCCATCACTCTGTAGTCTGCACTTCAGTGCTGGGACAACATTTGATCCCCACTTACTAAGCTTCACCTCCTCCTTACTGTCCTAAGTCAATCAGAGGTAGGTAAGAAAAAGAGAGGCAATTTTTTTTGCCTTTTTTTACATCTTCTGGTTACCTGTACCACAGGCCACATTTCTGAACAGAATCTAGTACCTTTGAAAGATACTGCAGTAACACAAACCAATGGAACTATGTTAAGAAAATATGCATAGCTGGATCCTCAAACTTGGTGCATAGTTGTCAAACTTGGTTTAGTTCTCAAAAAAGTGTGGGAATCCCTGCATTAACATTTTAATTTCTCTTTTTACCTGAAGAACTGTTACCTCTGTTAAATATACAAAATGTTTTGACTACTAAGAAAGCAAAAGAGGGAAGGGTATCATGCTCTATGGTTATATTAAAGATATGATGACAAAGAGTTTATTATTAAAGCTCTTATTAAAATTGAGAGTAGCCACCAGTATTTTAACATTTTTTTCTCAATCATGGTAATCAGTATTTATTTTGGTTAAGGCCTAAAATACCTCACCATTTATATAAAAATATGCCTTGTTATATGTCCAAAGAAACAAGAGAAAGATATGAATGATATGCTACATATTAAGAAACAAAGTCATCTTCAGCTTAATTTTTTAGACTCATATATATTTAAAGTTTCATAAATAGATGACATGTTTCCAGCAACAAATGTAGCTTGAATGAGTAAGTGCTAAACTATATTATACTCAGAATAAAAACAAAAGCAAACATGCAAAAAAATTCTGCTACCTTGTATATGGAAACATTACTGACCAACTTTGTGATGTCTAGTGAGGCCAAATGCTGCGTAACTGTAGAAACTTTAAATTGCCATTCTATGGGTGCATCTACATGTGCAGTTAGTGCAACATACTCCTGGGCGCTGCATTTGCATGTGTACCCAGGACTGCAACATGTCGAGCCAGGTCAGAGCAGCCCTGGCTGGCAGGGAGCACGGTTTGGAGGGGTCAGCGTGCCAGCTTGGGCTGCTCTGCCTGGGCTCAACATGCTGTGGAGGGGCAGACTGGGGCACGAGGGTGCTCCAGTGCAGGGCTAGCCAGCAGGCAGCCCTTGCGCTGAAGCACCCTTGTGCCCAGCCAGCCCTGACAGTGTCTACACATGTGCTGTAGTACACTAAATAATGCCGCCACAGGATAGTACTTGCATTGTAATGCAACTAAGTAATGCACCATAAGATAGTACTAACGTACGGTAGAGTTAGTTTACTGTGGCCTAATATGGCTGCACGTGTAGATGATGACGCTTTACTGAGGAGCTAATTAGGCAAATCTGCAGTAAATGTCTTGTGTAGCTGCACCCTGTGTTCCTGAAAGGTCCAGTGTTGCAGTTTTCATTTCAGTTTCTTTTCTCTTTACTCTTTGAAAAGAAGACCAGTTGATTTAAATCAAAACTTAATCATGTGAGGTTTTGAGGACCAGTGCAGCTTCTCTTCAGAGGCCATTGATTCCAGCCCTACATTATAGCCAAAACTTTAAAACTAATTAATCAACAATTCTAGAGGCTTAGACAGAGATACTAGCCTGACTAAATTGCAGCTGCATCAATATAAATTATTGTTATAAGGTAAAAGTCATACTTCAAACTCCACCTCTATAATTTAAATGCTACAGGGATTACTACAAATCAAAGGTCAAGGCCAGCAGGGTTTGGTTTCTTGTTTTTTTATGTGAAAAAGCCATTCTCTAGAGAAGTCCTGGCTTTGCCAAACTCTTCTAGGTTCCAGTGATAAATTGAGCCCAGAAATCAGTGAAAAAACAATATGCAGCTCCGCAAAAAACAGCGGGTGGGATAGAGAGATAATTTATTTTCAGACTCTAATTGGTCTGTGGAGCACAAATTAATTTCTCCTTTTGCACTGTTCTGTTCCTGAATGGCACATATGCAGAAAGAAGTTAATGCTGCTTGAAATAATATCTGCATCCATTAACCTAGTCTCTAAATCCTTCAGAAAAGTGTGCTATACATATGTACTGAGTGGGTGGCCAACAGCAGCATGGACAAAACCACACTCTGGGAGGAGCAAGGCAGCCAAATTAATACTCTGCAAGGGTAACACATCAAAGTTAACACTTCCCATTTTCTTTTTATGCTCAAGATCTCTTAGGGTTGGGAAGCTGCACTGGACTCATCACTTTAATTGATAGTGTAATTCCTTTAAAAATTTCTTTAAAAAAACACAGGTATGTGCCTTTGGCATTAACAGTCACAGAAAAGCCAGGAAATACCCAGTTAAATTTTCATCAGCTCTTGCCATGTTACAGCTATTGCTTCATTCTGAGATTAAATCTCAGAAAAAAAACCTTCCTAACTAAAAGCAGTAGGACAATAGAGCAAACTGTCTAGGGAAGCTGTGTAATCTCCTTCAATAGAGGTTCCTTTATTCATTTTGCATTCATCATAAAGTTGGGGTTAGAGGATTTGCAGATTACAAGCAATCTTATGGCATCTACAACAGTCACATTCCCTCCATAGGTCCCACAGAGGGAGACCAAGTAACTTGTGCAAGGTTACACAGGATGTCAGTGGCAGGGAACTGAAGCAGGGTCTCCCAAGTGCTAGGCTAGCACTTTTATCATTATGCTTCCAGCTGATTGGATGTAAATCAAAAAGTAATGCCATCCAAACTTTCAACAGCAACCAAGCTGTCCCAGTTAGGTAGTTGCTCAGAGAACTGCGCAGGGATGCTTTTTCACAGCAGCTTTTATAAATCAGCTACCTATAGAGCCTATAGAGCCTATAATACCAATATTTATGTTGTTTCAAATAATAACTACTAGAAAAATAACAAATTTAAAGTGCATGCTGTATGTTCTATCCTGCAAACCTTGCTGCTCTCAAAATAATTGTGCACTAAATTATTGAACACATACAAGTTCTGTAAAATTGAAAACAGCATTTTAAATGCATGTACACACTAACTTGGGATCAAAATTTACTTGTAGATGTGTTCTGTCATAATGAATTCCATCAGTATTCCTATGCCGTACAGGCATTTTATTTATGTTTAAGTGATTACTTTTGAGATAGATAGATACATAGATAGATATTTGTTTACTTACTTAATGTGAGTAGTACCAGTAAATATGGTTCTTGATCTTGCCATTTAAATTATAGGAGGGTAGCGGTGCACCTGCACAAAACAGCTTCCAGGACTGCATTTAAATGATCTGTTACTCTGAATATGAATGACCAGACTTTCAACATGTATTTGATTTTAAATTTACATTAATTTTCTTTCAGATTCAAACCAAAATCAAGGTAAGAATTATGGTACTAAAGTGAAAAGTTTTATCAGGAAGTTTACTTTTCCCAGGCCCTTTAAGTACGTCCAGTGTTTAAATCAAAATGTGACAGCTAGGAAATGAATAATGATTCTAAATACAGTGTGTTCCCTTTTTTGTTGCAAGATCTTATTAATGGGCTTATCTACACTGAATGAAATTTCCTGGAAATGTTCTGCTACAAGTTTTCCACTCTGGTTTACTTATTCTAGAATAACTCCCTTGTTTGGACCACCTATCCTGAAAGAATAGGGATGTAGTCCATAAAAATTACTCCAATTTCAAAGCTAAATAATCTTCCCAAATAAAGTAAATTTTCCTTCAGAATAGCATATCTATACAAAGAATCTGGAATGCACTACAGTGGAATAGTTAAATACCTCACCTGAGTTAGTCAGTTTTTCTGTAGACAAGCCCTATATATTTAAAATGTAAACAAAGTACATACTTTGAACTGTGCACTGTAGTTATACATACATAGAGATGAATGATACATGGTATAGGATAGAGAGTGGAAGACATAAAAATCATAGCTATTGAGAGGAATTATGCAAACAATAACAAACTTTGTGACAAATGATGATACCGTCCTCAATTTGTGACTTGTGACTTAGATTACAGTTGGAAAAAAAGACTGGAGAATCATCTCATAAAAGAGGAAATTGCTGAATAATTTCCCCTTTGTGCTAACATTTGTATTATTTGACAGTGCACATAATTTGGAAATTCAACAATACTAGAATGAATTGCAGAAGTTTCACTATTCAGAATAAATTAAAGTTCAATTTGCAAGTGAAAGAAAAACTGAGAATTGTTGGGGCCCCTCATCAGATTTTCTGTTGTAAAAGCTGTGTGCTGTCTTATAGTACAACATTAGTATAATTCTCCTGGCTGTTGCACACTTAGCAGGTTAATTTACTTTTTTACCAAAAAAGACTACATACAACATTGTATCATCCTAGTACTTCAGTTTAAGACTTGAGTATTTATTACAAGGTAGCCAGCCAGTTGAAGCAGGTTTATCATCACAACAGAAAGCAGCAAATGCTTTAGAATACTTAGCACGCGCCACACTGCATGAAGATTCATGTGTACGATTCCCCCTTAATTTTGACTTGCAAAGGATTTAGATGTGCACGTTCTTTTGCTAGCACTGCCAGAGTCAAAAGAGCATGCAGACACTTGACCAGTGCCAGGCACATTGGGATGTGTGCTCTTTCTAGCCACCTGCCGGTGGAAAAACAGCAGTGCATTCAGCAGCCACTTTCTCAGCCTAAAGAAGCGTGTTTGTACCCAAAAGCTTGCAAAGAAGAATTTTTCCAACTAGGTTAGTTGGTTGAATAAAAGATACCAGATTTACCCAAAGAAACTTGTCTGCCTATGTCCTTAGACCATCACAGCTACAACCAATTCAGCTATTCTAAACTCACTTTAAAAGGCAAACATGCCAATCCTGTGACTTCTCCATTGTGGGACAATTTGTGGCACAACCAGTTCCATGACAAATGCAATATCCGTTTATAACCCCAGGGTTATTTATAATGTGGTTCAGGATATTCTGTAGGACTAAAACTTTGTATGTCATTTGGCTATTTAATTTTTATAGGATTTTAATTTTGTTCAAAGCACTCTAAATGTCTGAGCTATAGTGCAGACAAGGTTCTTTGGGTAAATCCAATATCTTTTATTAGACCAACTCAAATAGTTGGAAAAAAATCTTCTTAGGAAGCTTACTTAAACCAACACAGCTACAACCGACACCCCTGAGTTACAGTGCTTTATTCAAAGCACTGTATATCTGCCCGTGCCCTTAGAAGTCTATATTTGAATTCAAAGTCAAGATTTAATCTCCTGAGTATGTAAGGCCATGTCTGCATGATAAACCAACTGGCAATAATGCCCTCACACATACTTTGCTTTCCTATGTGGATTGCCTTCTGAGGTAGAAGTGTAGTACTGCTCATTTGTGTTGTATGAACAAGCTAATTGGGGCTTATACTCAGCAATGTTAATAAGTAGGAGTGGTCCAATAGAGATTTTTTGGGCTGATACTGGCAGCGCAGCTTGGCAACCAACATTGGGTTGGTAAGTCTGGTGTGAGGAAGGAGGTACGGGGAAGGAATGGGAATAGCAGGGGGCAAATCAAGGCCCCCATGGTGAGGGAGGGAGTGGGGCTGGGGCTGGGGCTGGGGCAGGGGCAAGTGCTCCACAGCCAGGGTGGGGGCACAGGATGGAGCCACAACCTGTTCCCAGTGTCTATAACGTAGCTTCAGCAGGGCTTTTTGACACTTTTATCTAATAGCTTATTCATTAAGCTATTAGATAAAAGTGACAAAAAGTCCCGCTGAAGTGTGCAAGCTATACGGATGATGGGGAGCTGGGTCAGACTGACATGATCCCTCTTCTGGGCATGTGCTGTGCTTGGTGTGCTGAGCTGAAAGTAAAGTGCTGTTTTTTCCCCCCACATCTAGTTTACAAAGCAGCCCTAGTTCACAAAGCAGACTAGCACAGCCAAGTAGGGTGGTGGCAGAGAGTGAGACCTGTTGCTGTTGGACATAAGTTTACCAAATACACATGGCTCTAGTCATTTTGGAAAATGGGATTTAGGTTTCAAAGTCACTCACACATTCATTTCTTTCTCTTAGAGCTTGAAATGTAATATAGCAACGATAGTACTGTATTTTCTCACATACAGCACACACCTTTTCTCCAAAAAAGCACCCCCCACTTCCCTCTCAAATTGGGGTGTATGTATTCAAGGGTGGTTGGGGAGGGGTATAGTGGTGCACTTGCACCCCCTTTGATTTATGGTACACTCATAGTTTAAAAGCAATACCTGGAGGTGGCAGCAGCATTTTTATTCAGGGAGCAGTAAGGGAGTCAGTTGACTTTGTAGATCATTATACTCTACCCAATTCCTTCTAAACTCTTCATTCCATAGATGGTAATGGCCCTCTCTTCATTTTGAATTGTCTTTATGTTTCCCTAATTAAACTATTCTTTCTTCTGGAATTCTGCTGTCTGATAGCTCTCCTGGTAATGCAGCTTCTATTTCACAGGCCCAAGAACTGTTTTTAACTCTAGCTAAAAACATTAATTCAGGTGTGGAGATAACTTTCAGTGAAGCATTAGATGCACTATCAAGGTCCTCAAGAAGGTTAGATTTTGTTTTATAGATCTGCAAAAGAGACATCCATTTAATTCTAATGATTATAGGACTGATGAAACAACATATTTCAGTATTTTTTAGCTAGTTTGTGGTGGGGGTTTTTTTTAACATATATAACAAATTTATATTTGCTTTTGCTGTGATCTTAAACTGAATAATATAGCCCTGGACCACTACCTTATTAGTAAAACTCTTGGTTTTATCAAGTTAAAAAGAAACTGTGTACTGTGTTAAATGTGATGCACCACATCATTTTAACCCCCTTTTCAAAATCCTAGATCCACCCACTCATAGTTTCATTGTTGATAGGGTCGGAAGGGCGCTGAGCAGATCATCGAGTCCGCCCCCCTGCCATGGGCAAGAAAGAATACTGGGGTCAAATGACCTCGGCTAGGTGATTATCTAGCCTCCTTTTGAAGACCCCCAAGGTAGGAGCAAGCACCACTTTCCTTGGAAGTTCGTTCCAGATCCTAGCCGCCCTGACTGTGAAGTAGTGCCTCCAGATGTCTAGCCTGAACCTACTCTCAATCAACTTGTGGCTGTTATTCCTCGTTACTCCAGAAGCTGATTTTTTGCCTAAGATATCCTCCTCCTGCTTTGATCCCTGCTGCACAGTGTAACATCTCTGGTATTACTTTTCAGGCAGTTGAGAGAGTCAATGGCCCATTGAGGTAATGGCCCACTGTTCTTCACTTCAGAGGTGTTAAAGATCCTCTCTCCTTTTTAATGGTCTTGGCATTCTGCTAATGAAGCTAACTTTTCTTAGGGGAATTTCCCTGTCTGCTAGGACTTCTGGCTCTTCTGTTTCACATCTCTAAATATGAGGAAGAATGGTCTTGCATTTGAAAGCTTTTGTAACTTCATCCCAAAGACATAGTTGGTCCAATAAAAGATGTCACTAAGGAATCCTTGCCTCTCACTGTTTTCAAGCAAGGGGAGGGTGCGTCATCTGAAGATTAGGCTGTGTCTGCTCTCTGCAGTCATAACCCTGGGGAAAAAAAATCTTCATAATGCCTTTAAGAAACAAGATGTGTGTTATATTCAGGGGTGTATTATATGAGAGAAGATACAATAATTCCCAATCTGAATGTATTGCAAAAGATATGTTAATTAATGCGTGTGGAGTGTTCCAAGGTGAGTCACCGAAGCCCACAAATTTCAAGTGAAGTGGATCCATGGAAGTCACTCATCCTCCCTCCCTGCTTTTCCCCATTACAGTCCCTAATGTAGCTAGCTCCTTTGCTGATTCAGGCCTGTATGTTCTTAAGGTCAGGTTTAGATGGCATCAGTGGATGCCCCATCTTCCTTTGTCCTTAAGAAATGCAAAACTCCAGAACTCTTGGTTAAGAGATGATACCTTTTATTAGACCAACTAAGAATACACAAAAAAAAGAATTTCTGCAAACTTTCAGGCACATGCCCTTCCTCAGGCTCAGGGAAAATTCCATTTTACTGCGTTTGTGAATGGATGAGTAGGCAAGAAAGGATGTGGACAAATTGGAGAGAGTCCAGCAGAGGGCAACAAAAATGGTGAGGAGGCTGGGGGACATGACTTCTGAGGAGAGGCTGAGGGAACTGGGCTTATTTAGTCTAGAGAAGAGAAGACTCAGAGGGGATTTAATAGCATGCTTCAACTACCTAAAGGTGGGGTTCAAAAGAGGATGGAGCTAGATTGCTCTCAGGTGGGTTACCATATTTCCAGCAGCAAAAAAGAGGGAAGGAGGGGCAGATGATTGGGGAGGGGAGCAGTGATATGTCTGTGCCCTGCCTGTGCCCCTCACTCTTAAGCCCCTGGTCCCCCAGCTCTGCCAGCCCCCCCTCACTCCCAACCCACAGCCCCCTGCCCTCCAGCCCTGCTAATGCCCTGCACTCTGGACCCCCTGCCCCCACCCCCAGCCCTGCTGGTGCCTGACCTGCAGCCCCTGCTCCCCCAGCCCTGCTGCTCAAGCAGTGTGCGCGTGCACACACTTCTCCCCTCACCCCCCAGCACACACACTGTGTCTTCACCTAGCTTGCCAGGGCCCATGTGGGGAGCACATGACCCCCGACAGCCAATCACATTGCCCACTGCTCCCAGTCCCAAGCAGTCAGCCCAGGAGAGTAGAGAGAACAGCAAAAAACCTGGACATTTGCTCTTATTTTAAAAACCCACCTGGATGCAGCACAGGGGCCCAAAAAAGAGGACATGTCCAAGAAAACCGGACATATGGTAACCCTAACTCTTAGTGGTGACAGATGACAGAAAAAGGAGCAACGGTCTCAAGATGCAGCAAGGGAAGTTTAGGTTAGATATTAGGAAGAATTTTCTCACTAAGAGGGTAATAAAACACTGGAACAGGTTACTCAGAGCAGCCCAAACATCCTATAGTAGGTTCTAGCAATAGCGACAAAAATGTTGGGAACTATTAATCTATGCAATTTTGTTCAGTAAAAAAACACTATTTGGTTTGTCCATGCATGTTTTATTCCAAAAAAGAATGCCATGTGTGTGAACTACAGGTCTGGTGCAGTAAAGTGTTGTCTATATTCATATAAACACCCTGCAGATGTTCCCTATCAAAAACCCTAAGAGAAGAAATTAGTATTTTTCTATCTAAAGAGAAGTCTGAGTTATGTATTGGTTCATTGATCCTGGGTTGTTGTTATAATGGTATGCTATACTGTAAAGACTTCCTAGAGGATAGAGCATGTGCAGGCAACACTGAACTTTTGGCAGTACAGTTTATTCCTGATTCCCTCTGCTCCCTGTGGAATAAGTTATAACAACAAAACACAGTTTTGCTGGTATAACAGCTTGTATACTGGGGCTTTTACTGACCCAGATCTGTGTTTGTGAAGGATCATACTTCTTCACACCCCTGACCCCCTATGGTTATGTTGGCAGAAGTCTATAGTTACACATGACGTTAGAGAGAGACCACCACTTCAAAAAAGAAACAGGTGGTCTATCTTAACGACCCTTTTCATGCTGCTCACTGCTTCATTTTTGCCTTTTTTTAAAACATTTATTCACTCCTTTCCCTTGCTTACTCTGTCTTGCAAATGGAAAATACAGCAATAATAGTGATTCTAAGACAATTTTCACCACAGTTGAATGAGCTTTAATATTACCTGTAACATAGTTGCCCATCTCTGGTTTCACACCTATTAAAAGTGCAAAAAAGTGAGACATAGTTGTTAGCTTAACCCTTCAAAGGTCATGTCTAGAAGAGTGCAGCTGTGCAATATGTAGGAACCACAGACATGCTTGCAGTGCCACATACTGTACATTCAGGTGTCTCCATGTTGCAAGGTTGCATCGTTGTTGGGGGGGTGGGGTTTGACCCTGGGAGATCCCAGGGTTAAAAAACCTGTGCCAAAAAAAAAGGGCGGCGCATGCCAGGACAGGGCATGCTGCCCTACCACAGCCCGACTAGCCGGAGCCATGCTCTGGATACTGACCAAGCTCCAAGCGGGAGAAATCACTGCTGCTGCTCCCCCAGGAGGTCACCAGGACCCCAGGTAGGGCTGCAGGTGGCAGGGATACACAAAGTGTGCCACTGCTTCTTGCCTCTAGGGAAATAAGTGTCCATGCTCATGTGGATGCAGTTAAAGTCTGTTCTCCTTCACTTGATTTACTTATTAAAGGAAAGATTGTGCCCTTCTGCAAGTTAGTCATCCAAATAGCCCCCAAAATATGAAGTATAAGTGTTTACAACCTGAGTAAGGTTTACATACTTTACCCCTACACTCCCTGCTCTTAGCACTATGTCACGGGATGGGGTCCCCAGAGATGGCCGTGATGCCTCTAGGTCTGCTTTCCTGACTTCTGATCATGCACGTCTCTCCTGTGCACCCTCTCAAGCTTCTACACATCCTTTTTGAATTGTGGAGCCCAAAACTGGATGTGGTACTCCAGCTGCGGCCTTACCAAGGCCGAGTACAATGGGAGAATGATGTCCTGGGATTTACTTGAGAAGCATCTATGGATGCAAGCCAGCATTTTGCTCGCTTTACTAGCCACAGCATCACATTGAAAACTCTTGTTCATCTTGTGGTCAACCATGTAAAAGCTAGGGATGTGGTAGTCATGGGGGACCTGAATTTCCCAGACATCTGCTGGGATGAGCAGTCGGCCAGGTCCGAGCGCGCACGCAGGTTCTTGGAGAGAGTCCAGGACCTTCATCTAACCCAGGAGGTGCACAGCCCCGCCAGGGGGGACGCCTTGTTGGACCTAGTGCTG
>NW_017729024.1:77644630-77650868 GCF_001723915.1 Gavialis gangeticus
GCTTTACCCCAGAGTTTGGTGTCATGGGCAAACTTGGCCAGTCTGCTTCTGACACCAATGTCCATATCATTGATGAAGATGTTAAATAGTATAGACCCTACAACAGAGCCTTGAGAGACCCCACTGGTGTCCGTGCACCAGTGGGGTCCCTCAATATTCTATATTGCTTTCTGGTTCCAGAAAGCAATATAGAACTCCTAGAGCAGGCCATCTGCCCCAAGAGTTTTACCACTTCTAAAGCTGTGGAGAATTTTGTTGATCTCCTGCAGTGTCCGATTCTTCACCAGAAACGTGTTCACTTACAGGCACATGAACCTCCCAGTCGAGGATTGAGTCAGAATGGGAGTGAGTAATCTGCAGGTGTGTAGGTTACGCGTAGGCCTATGCAGCATGAGATATGGGTGACAAACAGCATTCTAACTTGATCAAACATATGCAATACAAAGCATAACCAAATTGCAGGGAAAGTCAGGTTTGGCCATTTTCAGGAAACCTGAATCAAAGCTGCAAATATATGACTGAACAGCAAGCCAAGAGCCTGTATCGTAAATAGTCTGCATTACAGTTGCATCCTAAAACATTAATAACTAAGGTGACCAAATGTATAAATAGTTATTTTGCTAGAATGAATGTATTTTTGCTAACATGTTCAAATCATTATAAATAGACACAAAGACAGGATGGAAAAAGCAAAGCTGCCTTGTCAGGCGGCAGGCCACAGTCAGTAAATAACTGTCTAAGGCAAAGGGCAATCCATAATGGGAGATAAGAAATCTTTTCTTCTGCTATCTCAAAAATATACATTTCAATTGATTAACAAGATCTTGATTCGAGTAAAGATTACCAGATGATTACCAAACTGGAGTCAGATGACCTAAAAATAAATATGTCTGGGCATGTTTGCAACAGTTAAAGAAGATAGCAATGGGCACGTGTGCACGGTTGCTGTTATTGTAATGGGAATAATGATGGTTGATGGTGTATGTGTGTGGGGGCGTGGAGGCACAGAGCAAGATGAGAGACTAAACCCAGCTGCCCCAGGGAAACCTACCAAGGTGATCACAAGACCATCAACCACCTCCTGTGGCTCTGCCCCTTTGCCAGGGGAATGTGGAAAAAGGTATGCTAGTGCCCTGAGCAAGTGACAGGAGTCAGGCTGATGGCAAGGGAGGTGGTGCTGTACAGACACCTGACTAAACATCAGGGGTCCCCGACAACCCACTTCAACCAGTTTCTGTCCTGCATGAGGAAAGCCCTGTGGCAATGCAGGAACCTACTGGCATACAGTCACACCAAGCTCAAGCAAATGAACTGTGATAAAATGTTTCTGAGCGAACTCCACTCCTACTACCAGAAAGTGGTAGAAGAGGACGGAGAAGACACAGCCAATTCCACCTGGAAAAGGGACACTTGACACAGGCTGTTCAAAGACTGCCCAGGAAGGGAAATGGATAGGGAGAACAAAGAGGACAATGATGCAACTGGACCTGAAAACAGCAAGGAAGACAACATCAGGATCAGAAGTGACAGCGCCATCGACAAAGACTGTGAATAGAGAATTTCAATTCCAACTGGGACTTGAACTAAGGGACTGCGATTGGGTTAGGGAAGGACAGTGTGTGGGTGCATGGGAGTGCAAAGGAGTGGGTACATTTACTTATAATGGGTGTGCGGGTTTTCTTTATGAATTTTAAGGTTGTGATGAAAAGTTGATGATAGGGGATGTGTGTGTATAGATAGCTATACACACACATCACAACCTTAAAAGGCATAAAGAAAACCCGCACACCTGTTATAAGTAAATGCACCCACTCCTTTGCGCTCCCATGCACCCACACGCTGTCCTTCCCTAACCCAATCGCAGTCCCTTAGTTCAAGCCCCAATTGGAATTGAAATTCTCTATTCATTTATAGTCTTTGTCAATGTCACTGATATATATATATACCTATATATAACTATATATAACTATATATATAACTACATTAACTATGTATTTATATACATTTAACTGTGTGTGTGTGTGTGTGTGTGTGTGTGTGTGTGTATAATTCTAATACAAAATATAATTTTATATTTATATTTATAAAATCTATATAATTTTGATATTAATAAAAAAATTACTAAAGATTTCTGGGGAGAGGGGCTGTCATAAGCAGCAACCAGTTTTTCCAAGCCCTCTTCTGGTGGGGCAGACTCAGCCTGTCAAAAGGAGAGCACAAACCTGCTTGTTCAGTTGCATTGCAGTCTGTCCAGTTGCTGCTCTTCATAGGGCAGCTTTTCTCGCTCTTTTCAGTCCTAGAGGTTCTCCTCACCTCTTTTACCCCACCCCACAAGGGTGCCTGCGTCTCAAATTTTGTGGGATCTGCATCTCATATTTTCGGAAACACTGTGTCTTATATAATTGTGAACCCTGCACCTCAAGTCTGTTGTTGATTTGTCTCTGTTATACATGTATGTTCACTGAAAATCCCTTCGACTCCGCTCTGCTTCCCTGGTTCACCCCCCTCCCAGGTGCCCGGAGGGGGGCGGGGTACCATTATCTCCCAGGGTCCCCTTGCCCCAACATATGCGTTATATTCCATCGTGTTCTTTCCCTATTAAACCTGTATATGGTTAAACTCCAACTGGTCTTGGCTCTACTCTATGGGGGATAGGAGGAGAGCTGCTCCCCCATATGTGGCTACTCCTCCCATAGCACACTAACACCTGCTAAATCCCTTCAATTGGAGGGGGGGTAGCTCATCTGAGTACCAGCCGGGTTACAGCTCTGTGCTGCAGCCCGTAATCACTACATGAAGCTGCTGGTGTGGCCAACCAGAGGGCAGAGCTTCCCGTTCTGCCCCACCCACAGCTTGGACCCAGGGCATGGCTGGGGGAAATGCCAGCACTAGTGCTGCTGGTGTAGCAAAAAGCCTCCTTTGTTCATTTCCCTTCTGGGCATGGATATAACAGAAACCCCTTATTGCCTGCATCCCCCATTTTGTTTATTTGTTTTCCTTCTAGTATTGGCGGAGACCTATTACACTGATTGCATGGTTGTGGCGAGGCTCAGAGGAAGCCAGAAAGCTGAAGTGGCTTTCTGTAGGAGAAACCTAGAAATTACATCTATATATCAATTTAGCTCCGTGTCACTAAAGAAAACGAAAATATCCACTGCAAAGACTGTAAATATATCCTATGTTAACCTAACTCACTTACTGTTCCCCATGAATGACCTGTGCCCCTAGCAGCTGTGGGGGCATGGCAGCAGCAGAAACGTGGCAGCGGGAAGCAGGGAGTTCCTGCAGATGCTGTTGGTGCTGTCAGTGGCGGCTGGGGGTGGTGGCGAGCACCAACCCGGAGGAGGCAACTACCCTTATGCACAAACGGCAATCGCTGACCGCCGGTGGATGCCGCTGTTGGTAGGGTGGTGAGCAGCGGCTGCCTGCAGGTGCCGCCAACACTGTTGGGAGCACCTTTTTGTAGGGGGTGCACTGCCATGCTTGGGGTGCACATGCAGCCGCATGCACTTCTTACGTGTCACCCCTGCTGTCCCCAGTAGCCTTTGATCCTCACTACCTCACAATGCATTTTTATATTTCATCTGTCTCATCTTTACTATGGCATTCTGTATTTTATATGTTATACTTTTAAACCCTTAAGGAATGTACTTCCTGTAGAATGAAGTTATACCCTGGACCATTGTTAAAAACTGCACTGAAATTGTAATTGCAAAGTGATAACATCTGCTGTATTGGGCGGTCCCTTGAATGAATGCAAATATGAATGATAAACCAAGTACCTCTGGCTGTTAATTGACAATAGCCTAGCCACTTACCATTACAAAACTCTACTCTACAAGCCATTTTAAACTAATCAAGCCAAGGACCTGATTCCTGAAACTGAGGACCCACCCGAGGGACTATTCCTGTAACCCATGACAATACAGCCATTAAGTCAATAAGTCAAGCGTGGATTCCTAAAATTTTAGGTACCAGCAGGCAGCCACCTCTGTGATTAAAAGCTGTCAAAACCGACCTGGGACATTGACCATTGGATTTAAGGTGTGTGAAGAAAAGTTTTTTGCTAGAGAAAGAGAGAGAGAGAGAGAGAGAGAGACATAGAGAGAAAGAGAGAGAGAGAGAGAAATATATTAAAAAAAAAGAAGCTTCTCTTGGGGAAGAGCCCCCAAGCTTCTTGCCCAGTGCCCCAAAACATTTTAAGCCACCTCTGCATTAGGGCCATTTGTCTGCAGACCTTGTGCTGGGTGGTGTTGCTTTGGCTGGGGATGGGGGTGGTGGCCATGCTGTGTCAAAAAGCAAGCACCGGATCCTCAACCATATGCTTTGCCCAGTCTGTGATCTTGTAACAGGGTGTTTGGTTCCATTAAGAGAAGGCAACTATTAAGACTGAAGGGCTGAAGCTGGGGGAAGACTAAAGAGTGGGTGGCTTGTTGAGATTTGAAAAACCCACTAGGCAGGACCTGGGAGTGGTGTGAAAGAGAAGTACCTAAGTGAGGAAGCTTCTGCTCTATGAGGAAAGGAAACCTGGGAAGGAAGCCTGGAGCTACAGTGGGACCCCTTGCTGGGGCCAGGACCATAAGGTTTCTGTTTGCTTACTTTGGTGAAGGCTGAGACGCTCCAGGCAGCAAAGGCCAGGAAGGTGAGAGACTGGGTAGTCCTGAAGCTGCTGAGGGATGCTCAGAGGATGGGCAAAGCCTGGTTGAAAGCCCCTGAGGGGGTGGCCTGCTCCTGTTACTACTAGGATTCTTTTTGCCAGAGCTCTCCAAGGATTGACACAGCCACTTGTCTGATGTGGTATTAAGCAAACTTTAATAGCAACCCCTTCACAGTGACAGGCAGTGACCTTTGAGGGTACCAGGGCTCAGGTCCTCCACTGGGTGTGTGGGATCTTAGTTTCTGGAATCCCTGTTGTTTGAACAAGAATTCCAAGGTTGCTCCTGTCTCTCCAGGGTGGAAGCACAAAACACACCCAATCCTTTTAAATAAGCTAAACTGTTGCAATGTGGATTATTACACAGTCCGATGGTAGAAAATTGGCTTATGGGCTGCACCCAGAGAGTGGTGGTGGATGGATCAGTTTCTACCTGGAGAAATGTTGGCAGCGGAGTCCCCCAAGGCTCTGTCCTGGGACCAGTACTATTCAATATCTTCATTAGTGACTTGGACAAGGGAGTAGAAAGCACCCTGTCCAAGTTTGCTGATGACACCAAACTATGGGGGGAGGTACACAGACTAGACAGCAGGGAGCAAATCCAGGCTGATTTGGACAGGCTGGGGAAATGGGCCGCACAGACTAGGATGCAGTTTAACAAGGATAAGTGTCATGTGTTGCACTTGGGGAGGAAGAATCATCAACACTCCTACAGCCTGAGAGGTACCACTCTAAGTAGCAACTGTGGAAAGGGATCTCAGAGGTGCACTCAACTCCAAAACGAACATGAGTCACCAGTGTGATGAGGTAATAAGTAAAGCTAACCACGCCCTTTCTTGCATCACAAACAGGTCTAGGGAGGTGATACTTCCCCTCTATGCGGGGTCAAGCCGCAGCTAGAGCACTGCGTCCAGTTTTGGGTGCCGCACTTTGGGAGGGATGTGGATAGCCTGGAGAGGGTTTAAAGGAGGGCCACTCGTCTGGTTAAAGGCCTACAGAAAAAACCCTATGGGGACCAGTTGGGAGATCTGAACCTCTTCAGCCTCCGCAAGAGGAGGCTGAGAGGTGATCTCATGGCTGCCTACAAACTCAGGGGGGGGGGGGGCAGCAAGAAATAGGGGATACAATGTTTACCAGGGTGCCTGTCAGGATAACTAGACATAATGGCCACAAACTGGAAGAGCAAATTCAGATTGGACACCAGGAAAAAATTCTTTACAGTGAGGGTTGCCAAAATATAGACTAAGCTTCCAAGGGAGGTGGTGCTTCCTTGGAGGTGTTTAAAAGGAGATTGGACAGACACCTGGCTGGGGTCATCTGACCCCAGTACTCATTCCTGCCCAAGGCAGGGGGTCAGACTCACTGATCTAACAGGTCCCTTCTGACCCTAACATCTATGAAACACACATGTTCCTTTGTTTGTCCATTACTTTTATAACTTTTTCCCAAATTGTCCAATCCCCTGGCTCTGTGCCAAGCATTCCTTATATAGTGCACCTATCCCCTGACACTGTGCCAGGCACATTCCTTATCAGAAAACTGTTGTGCCTTGCTCACCTAGTGCCCAGTCACAGCACTCATATT
>NW_017729024.1:77655868-77664496 GCF_001723915.1 Gavialis gangeticus
CTCAGGTCCTCCACTGGGTGTGTGGGATCTTAGTTTCTGGAATCCCTGTTGTTTGAACAAGAATTCCAAGGTTGCTCCTGTCTCTCCAGGGTGGAAGCACAAAACACACCCAATCCTTTTAAATAAGCTAAACTGTTGCAATGTGGATTATTACACAGTCCGATGGTAGAAAATTGGCTTATGGGCTGCACCCAGAGAGTGGTGGTGGATGGATCAGTTTCTACCTGGAGAAATGTTGGCAGCGGAGTCCCCCAAGGCTCTGTCCTGGGACCAGTACTATTCAATATCTTCATTAGTGACTTGGACAAGGGAGTAGAAAGCACCCTGTCCAAGTTTGCTGATGACACCAAACTATGGGGGGAGGTACACAGACTAGACAGCAGGGAGCAAATCCAGGCTGATTTGGACAGGCTGGGGAAATGGGCCGCACAGACTAGGATGCAGTTTAACAAGGATAAGTGTCATGTGTTGCACTTGGGGAGGAAGAATCATCAACACTCCTACAGCCTGAGAGGTACCACTCTAAGTAGCAACTGTGGAAAGGGATCTCAGAGGTGCACTCAACTCCAAAACGAACATGAGTCACCAGTGTGATGAGGTAATAAGTAAAGCTAACCACGCCCTTTCTTGCATCACAAACAGGTCTAGGGAGGTGATACTTCCCCTCTATGCGGGGTCAAGCCGCAGCTAGAGCACTGCGTCCAGTTTTGGGTGCCGCACTTTGGGAGGGATGTGGATAGCCTGGAGAGGGTTTAAAGGAGGGCCACTCGTCTGGTTAAAGGCCTACAGAAAAAACCCTATGGGGACCAGTTGGGAGATCTGAACCTCTTCAGCCTCCGCAAGAGGAGGCTGAGAGGTGATCTCATGGCTGCCTACAAACTCATCGGGGGGGGGGGCAGCAAGAAATAGGGGATACAATGTTTACCAGGGTGCCTGTCAGGATAACTAGACATAATGGCCACAAACTGGAAGAGCAAATTCAGATTGGACACCAGGAAAAAATTCTTTACAGTGAGGGTTGCCAAAATATAGACTAAGCTTCCAAGGGAGGTGGTGCTTCCTTGGAGGTGTTTAAAAGGAGATTGGACAGACACCTGGCTGGGGTCATCTGACCCCAGTACTCATTCCTGCCCAAGGCAGGGGGTCAGACTCACTGATCTAACAGGTCCCTTCTGACCCTAACATCTATGAAACACACATGTTCCTTTGTTTGTCCATTACTTTTATAACTTTTTCCCAAATTGTCCAATCCCCTGGCTCTGTGCCAAGCATTCCTTATATAGTGCACCTATCCCCTGACACTGTGCCAGGCACATTCCTTATCAGAAAACTGTTGTGCCTTGCTCACCTAGTGCCCAGTCACAGCACTCATATTGCCCAGTGCCACAGAAGGCACTCTGTTCAATTTTGTTGCTTAGTTCCGGAAAGGCCTGGAATATGGCTAAAAAGCCTTAGTATAACTCACTTTGCCCACTACACTCCAGATGGTGGAGAATGCAGGCTTTGTAGCTTTCAGTCAGCAGCATGACCCCCAAGGCAGTATTAAAACAGGTGGAGGGGCTGCAGGAACAGCAACAGGCTTTGAAACAACAGCAGCAGTTCCAGCAAAGGATGCAAGAGGAACAGTAGCACTTTATGCTGCTGTAGCTGCAGCAGGTGAAACTGAGCCTGGAAGAGGGTGTGGTGTCCCAGACCCTGATGGATGCAGGGGGGACGCTTACAAGAATGGGGCTGGATGATGAGCCTGAGGCCTTTCCAGAAACATTTGAGCAGGTGGCTGAGGTGTATCAGTGGTCTTGGGACCTCTGAGCCGTAAAGTTAGCTCCCTACCTAAGTGGGGAGGCCCAGATGCCTATTGGGTCTTGTGAGCTGTGGCCACATGCACACATCTATGACCCCCTGAAATTAGCTATTTTGGACCATGTGTGGCTCATGGAAGAGGCCTACAGGTGGCAATTCTGAGGAGAACAATTTGACCCTAACTCTCAACCTCAGGCAGTGAGTGTTGGCTAAGTGCTTTAAGTCTATTATAGGTACGCTGATCCATGAGGACCAGCTCAGTATGGGGGCATCAGACCCGCAGAGCCCTGTTGCAGCTACAGGGCACTGCTACAATGTTCAACTCCTTCTCCCATACCAACTGGAGAAAGGGCAGGACATTGCTGTGCTGAAACTTGACCTGAAGAAGGCTTTTGACAGGTTGTCCCACCAATTTCCCTTTTGAGATGCTGAAGAAGATGAGGGTCCCTCTGACCTTTGTCACATGGTTAAAAACACTGTACACCAATGTGAGCAGCAGGGTGCTGGTGAACAGGTTCCTAACCTCCCTGATCACAGAAGAGTTGGGTGTTTGGTAGGGATGCCTGCTCTCTCTGATCCTTTTCAACTGCATGATGGAACCACTAGCCCAGCAGCTCAGGTGACATCCTGGGATCCATGGAGTGGAGATCCCTGGAGGCAGCAGGGAAGAGACGACAGTCCTGGCCTACATGGATGACCTCAAAGTCCTATGCAGAGACAAGTGGTCTGTGGGAAAAGTGCTGCAACATGCCTGACATATGGAGTGGCAGCAGGGGCCAAGCTCACCATGGGCAAAAGCATCTTCCTGGCATTGGGCAAGCTCAGAGACCTGTCTACCCTGGCAGTCTCCACTCCCAAGAGGTAAAGGTACTTGGGGTGGTTTTTGACCTGGAGTTGAAAGGACAGAAAACATGGCAAAAGACCAAGGCCTTGGTTCAACAGAAACAGGGACTGTGGAACATGTGCTACCTGTTGATGGTGGGGGAGTGTTGCTACTGGTGCTTCTGCCCCCCCTCAGAGCAAATCATCTGTAGAATCAAGAGGACTATGTGCATCTTCTTCTGGGGCTCCAGATGGAGAAATGTCCCAGAGGTATAAACGTGGGGGCTACGCACCCCCAAAGGTGAAGCGCCGAGATCAAAGAATACTCATCCACTCTAGGAGTCCAGATGAGCAATGCCAACAGGAGAAAACTGTGCGGTTCATCAGCCGCGCCTATATACAGCTAAAGCCGGCAGCTGACATCAGTGATGATCACTGGCTGGCAAAGATAAAAGCCGGTAACAGCTGGGAGCAGGGGAGAGTGGGAGAGGCAGCAGAGGCTCCATGCCGGTGGCAGACAGTGCTGGCAAGAAGAGGGAAGTCCCGAGTGGACAGGAATGTCCCAGGCAGTAGCAGCTGCAACAAGCCTCCATGCCAGTCATGGGCAGCGCCGGCATGTGGGAGGAAACCCTGCTCAGGAAACATCAGGCAGAAACCCGGGACAGAACAGACTCCCAGCAACGGGCACTCAGAGACTGGGTCAAGGGAGAAGAGCTGACCCAGAGAAAAGTGGAGGGAGCACAGCCAAGGTAGAGGTCAGGACAGCGCTGGGGGACGCTGCCAAGCACAGGCTCCAGGGCAGGCAATATATCAAGGCAGTCCAGCCTGATCTCTTTGTTTTTCTTTACCAGCCTTTATGTTCCTTTTTGCGTGTCCATCTGTTCGTTGCTATCTGGTCTGTGCATATTCTTCTTTTGTCATTTTCCTTGTCTGTTGCTTTATTTGTAATTCTTTGATATCTCAATGCCAAGAGGTCCGAACAACAACTTAATCTCAAGGGCTGCTCACAGGAGCCTACAAGAGGCTGGCGCTGGATGGGAGAGACCTGTAGGAGAGAGTAATACCCAATGGGCCCATAGACCACCAAGGTACCTGGAGAAGACTTGACACTTGAAGGCGAGTGACGAGTAAGGACCATCACGACTGGAGGGCTAGCCGTGTCAAGATCAGGTGGCCTGTCGGAGGCTGGCATATGGCTGGGGTGTAGGGGAGGTGGAGCCCCACGAATATGCATCAGGAGGAACAATCAATCTTGAGGGACCGCCAACAAGGGATCCCACCACTGGAGATACATTCAAAGTCATGGCAGGTGAGTTCTGGGGCTCTCCCCAGGGTAATTGGGGTCCCTGTCCGAGGTTGCACAAAGCCTCCCCGTGCCTGTCACTAGGCGCATGCGCCAAGGTGGCACATGAACAAATATTCAAAGTGAGACAGGCACAAAGTGGTGCACTGGCCGGGAACCCACGGGAAGACCCAGTGAACGAAGAACAATTCAACATGCAGCCCGCGGCCATGGCTTCTCTGGATGTCCTGAGTCAAAACCTACAAGCCCTGACTCAGATCCTAGATGCTCAACAGCAGATGATGGATTGACAACAGGATTGGCTGAGAGACAGCTTAGCTTCATTTAAGATGCTGAAGATGACATGAGAAGATGATCCAGAGGCCTATACTGAGTCTTCTGAATGGCACGCCATAATGATTGGGCTCAAAAAAGGATACTGGGCCAGTCAACTGGGCACCCTCATGGTAGGGAAAGCCCAGGCCGCATATCGGGCCCTCCCTCGGGACAAGCTCGCTATTATGACCAGGTGAAAGCAGCGATCCTATATAGGCTGGGGATCAACCCGAAACACTATAGGAGGCTGTTCTGGGCAAAGAAGGCTCCAGAAGAGAGGCGGCCTAGGCTCTTGTTACAGCTGCTAAGAGATCTTTTAAATAAATGGGTAAACCCTGCATCATGCGATCAAGATGCTCTGGCCAACCAGATCCTGCTAAAGCAATTCCTGAATGACCTGGAGGAATGCACGCAACATTGGGTTTGCCAGGATTTGCCCCGCAGTTGCAAAGAAGCCTTAAAGCCAGCAGAAGCATTTGCGGCATCAGAAGCCGACTACAATAGGGAGAAGTGAAGCCCTGGCACGTCAGCTCCAGTACCTAGAGAGCTTGAGAGAAAGCGACCACCCAACAGAGGCGTATCAAAGGACACCATTTGTTTCCAGTGCGGGAAGATCAGACACTTCCTCAGGGAATGCTGTAGTGGTCCCACGGAGTGGTGGCACCCAGACAATCCACCAAGGATGCAAGCTGAGGGGTGAAGGGAGCAGGACCCCAGCAAGCCGATGGATTGCAGTTATGCTGCCAGAGGGGACAGCGCAATATGGGGACGGCCCATAGTGAAAGCCTGGGTCAGGAACCACCTCATTCAGGCTACGTTAGACTCAGGATGTGCCCAATCTCTGGTGAGGGCTGACCTCATTACCCCTCAAAGGAACCATAGTGCCAACCCAGTGAAGGTGTCCTGTCTTCACAGAGAAACCAAACATGTAGATCAACAATAGATTTGACTTAGGGTGATGGAACACCAGGGGGACTTGCTGGTGGGTGTAGTCCCCCAGCTGGCATGTGACAAGCTGTTAGGTCAAGACTGGACGCCGATTTGCAACATGTTGGAGAGAGTTTGGGATGTCAAGGCCAAGTGGAGGAAAATACGTAGCCACGAAGGTTGCTGTGGTGAACTTGAGAAGAGTGAGACATCAATGGATGAGACAGATAAGATAGACCTCTGAAGTGTGGCAAGCAGCCTGCAATTCCAAGAAGCCCAAGAGGAAGATCACGAAATTCAGAGGCTTAGGACACAGTCTCTTGATGCCCCCGCCAGTCAAGCACCAGCATCAAATGAAACCCCATGATTCGAGATAAGGAACCAACTCTTGTATCGTGTACAGCAAGAAAAGATAGGGGAGTCGGAAAGGACACAATTGGTGGTACCCACCTGGTTTTGCCAAGTCATACAGCAATTGGCCCATTCAAGCCCCACTGGGGGACATCTGGGTTAAGATAAGACCACCGCCAGGGTGATCTGGGGGTTCTTCTGGCCAGGTTTGGGGGAAGAAATTGCTTGCCAATGCGCAGTGTGTCCCGAATGTCAGAGAACCAGGGAGGATCGCCCGGTGTGGGCCCCTGTGCAATCTATGCCCATTATTGATATCCTGTTTTCGAGAATCACCAGGGATGTAGTCAGGCCAATTCCCTGCATCAGTGCAAGGCACCAGTATATACTAGTGTTCAAAGACTATGCCACAAGGTATCCCGATGTAGTGCCACTACAGGCGGTGACAGCCCCACAAATCGCTGAAGAACTCATAAAGTGGATAGCGAGGATGGGGATACTCCAGGAAATCCTCACAGATCAGGGGCAAAATTTTATGTCCGGGGTTTTGCCAGTGGTATGCTGCACCCAATGGATAAAGCACCTACGCACATCCGTGTACCACCCCCAGACTAATCGCCTAGTGGAGCACCTTAACGGAACAATAAAACGAATCCTACGGTGGTATATATGAGGAGACCCACAGAGGTGGGATCTACTCCTTCTGTTAATATTATTCACATGTGGTAGATACCTCACAGGATTCAATGAAGTATTCTGCCTTTGAGCTAGTGCTAGGACACTGTCCAAGGAGCCCGTTCCAGGCACTTAGAGAAGATTGGGAACAGGGCCAGGGGAACATGAAGGACCTAGCTGCATATCGGCAAGAATTTCAACAAAGGATCCAGGTGGCTTGGGACCTTACCAGGGATAATATGCAGGAGGCCTAACACTGCCAGAAGGAAAGGTAGGATGGGTATGCCAAAGAAGGGGAATTCAAACTCGGGCAGAGGGTTTTGGTGCTCCTGCCCACATCCTCAAGCAAGCTTCTGACCCAATGGCAGGGTCCATTCGAGATAACCTGGAGGGTGGGACCAATGAACTACCAAGTGCACTGGCCAGGCCACCTACGTGAGAAGCAGATATATCACGTCAATCTCTTGTGGGAGTGGCACAAACCTGAGGGATGGGCTACCTTTATGAAGGCTGATATGGAGGACCTTGGACCCCAGGGTACGGTCCAGGAAAGGGATCATGAGGACAGAAGACCAAGTCCGAATAGGCAAAGAGTTGTCAACATCCCAAAGGTAAGAGATGCAGGCTCTGGTACAAGAGTTTAGTGATGTGTTCCGTGAGGAACCTGGGTGGGTCCAGAGTAGTTATCACTCAATACAAACACCACCTGGAGCCATAGTGCGGGAAAAGTGGTGGCCCATTCCCCATCATCTCTTGGGAGAGGTCCGCAAAGAGGTTAGAAAAATGCTGGAACAAGGGATCATACATCCACCCAGAGGCCCCTGGCGAAGTCCCTTAGTCCCGGTTCCTAAACCCGATGGGTCTCTAAGGTTATGTGTCAATTACCGATGGTTAAACGCGATGGCAGTCTTTGATGCGTTCCCTATGCCCCACATCGCTGAATTAGTGGAACCCATTGGGAACACCCAATATATATCACAACAATCAACCTGGCAAAAGGGTATTGGCAGATCCCCATGGCCAAAAGAGACCAGCCCAAGACAGCTTTTGGGACACCATGGGGTCTCTATGAGTTTATTCACATGCCATTTGGACTTCATGGAGCGGCCGCTACATTCCAACACCTGATGGACCAGATTCTGGCACTGCAGGCTGAATACGCCGCAGCCTATATTGACAACATCATCGTGTTTTCACAAACCTGGACACAACAAGAGAGCCCTCCGAGCTGTACTGTTGGAACTGAGAACAGGGATGATGGCGTATCCAAGGAAATGTTCACTAGCACAGAGGCAAACCAAATACCTAGGGTTTTTAGTCGGACACGGTACCATCAGGCCACTAGCAGACAAGGTGGAGACCATCCATAACTTTATGACACCCCACAATAGTAAACAACTTAGATCCTTTCTGGGGTTAACAAATTATTACCGGCGATTCGTTCCTGGTTTTTCCGAATTAGCAGTGCCCCTGTCGAAGGCCCTAAAAGGGTGGAGGGCAGGACCCATAAGGTGGACTGCTGAAATGATGCAGAACATCGAATTACTCAAAAAAACCTTATGCGACTATGTCATGATACATGCACCTGATTTCTGTAAACCTTTTATATTACAGACTGACGTGCCGGAGACCACTATCAGTGCAGTCCTAACCCAAGAAGAAGTGGGGATAGAAAGACCTGTCACCTACGCCAGCCATAAATTACTACTGGCAGAAACACGGTACGCAACCATAGAGTGGGAATGCTTGGCAATCCAATTTATATAAATGAAGTTTATTTCCTACCTATGGGGACTTTTACCATCTTGTACCATCTACACTTTTTCCAGAGCCTGACAAAGGGACTTTGATCCTGAAAGCTTGCAGAAAGGGACAATTTTCTTGCCATTTTCCAGTTGGTTTTATAAAAGGTACCATTTTGGAACCAAGAGTTCTAGTTTTTTTGTATGCCTTATTAGCTATATAATTTTTTAAAGACATATTTGTAAAAAGATCAAGACTCTATGGCAAGCAGATGGTGTGAAATATAGTTGGGAGTCCAACACCGGCTTATCTTTAAGATGTATGACATTTAAATAAGTCTAGTAAATCAAGTATCTACTTCTCTGAAATATTTTATGAGTTCCTGTCAACCCCCATAGCAGATTAATCCCTGCTGAAATGGCATCAGTTAATTTGGGCTTCAGTCCTTAAAGTGCAGTTCTAGTATGCAAAGGGACTATACAAGAATGAATTCTTCTTGCTTTGGGGAAATGATAAGAAATTATTCCACTCTATTTGGCACCTTTGGGCGTATCCAAACGAGTGTGCATGTGCCTCTTGTAGTATCTCAAACCCCTTTGAGATGCTGCAAGAGGCACATGTGGGAACAAAACAAGTGCAGCGTGAGGGCAAAATTAGATCCCTGGATATCCAAGGGTCAAAAAATACCCCGGGAG